>NC_031780.1:16330655-16564290 GCF_001522545.3 Parus major | reverse complement strand
CCGCTCCCCGCGCTCCGCCGCAGCGGGGCAGCGCCCAGGTGACCATGCGGGCTCCGGGGAGCAGGTAGCACCCGCCAGGGCCGCGGCGGAACATGGACTGGCTCCTGCTGGCCGGCTGGACTTTACCTGCTGCGATCCTCGGCGGCAGCTCCATGCAATTCCAGACTCTCCCGTGGCTCGGAAGCGCTGTAAAGGCAGGTCGAGAGCACTTTCTTTTGCGGTCGCCTAGTGTACTTTCGTACCAGGTTACTGCAGTTTCTGGTGCCTTGTCAAGGAAATCTCGCCCAATACTCCTTCTCTCTCTCTCTTATTTTTTTTCTCTTGCAGACCCTTCAGCTGTGTTGCCTCTGTTGCATGTCTCATGCAGCGACTTTAACCGGTGACAGCATCAGTGAATTGACTCACGGTTTGTATAGCTCTTTCTGTGTATGTGAACGTTTGCATGTATGCTTTATTTATTTGTTTGTTTGTTTACTTGTCTTGGAGTGAATATTTAGAGGAAAGTAGTCACGCTTTTTGGGGAGCATTAAGTGCAAGCAGGCTGGCTACTGCGGGATGGTGAGCCCTGGGCAGGGATTAATTTGTTAAACCCTGTGTGCTGCAGCTGAAAGGAACAATATGTAGCAGCAAAGCGAATGAATGAGATGGTTAATGCATCCGCCTTTCCATGTGCGCTTAGAAAGATGAATGCGTGTGTAGCCACAACAGCAAAGCCTCATGTGTCTGTTGTGGAAGCAGTGAGACAAAAGTAATGAAAAGGTTCGTGTGGGAGAGCAGGAGGAGCTGTGCAATGCAGGCTAAGGGGGGAAAAAATCCTGGAGAGAAAGGGCTTGTGTGAGTGGGAGCTCAGGAGCCGTTTGTTCCCAGGTTGGAGTGACTAACACGTAGATGCTGATGACTTTGGGACTTTTGAAGTGCAGGATATGCTTTGTATTGTGTGTGAGTAGAAACACAGTACAACAGAGAACCACAGCAGGGTGCAGAAAGGAAAGCCCTCTTGCACCCTCTGCTCTGCTCACTGGGGGATTCCCTCTCTCCAGCAGCTGCTTGCATTTTTTGGCCACCAGCCTGCTTAGCGTCCTCAGCTTCTGCCGTTGATTAACACCACTCGAGGAAAGTGAAAGCTCCTGATGTATTGTTTCCACTGTCTGAGGAAAAGCGACCTATCAGTGGTCACGTTTTCAGCCTAATGTGTGTCCAATAAAGTCTATTCAGGCAAAGAGATTGATCGAGACTATTTGTAACATCTGTTACAACACAGGAAGGAGGGAAGGGGTTTTCTTCATTTTTAATCGTGTTATTTCAGTTTAGGAAGAGAAATTAATTGTCAAGTGCATGGACATCTCCAAGTATCCACAGAGAAACACAGCTCACAAATTAAATGGGGTTGGGAAGCAGTTTTTTCAGCGTAATTACTTAGGCTACCAGGAATAGATGCAAAGATCATAGTTCAGGAAATAGCCAAAACTCAGACCCTGGTTCCAGGACACAGGTAATCCCTGCATGGCTAGGTCAACACCAGTGGTAATGCACTGCAAGTGAGGCACCTGCTTGTACAGCCAGCTGAATTATGGCCTCTTTCCCCCTTCCCCCACGCCCTTTTTTAGGTGATTCTGAGTAGATCTAAGTGTTCTCCTCAAAAACAGTTTTCTAAATTTTTTGCATGTTTTAGTCAAAACAATAAACTCCTTTGACATGCAATTAGTAATGGCTGAGTAAAGGTTATGAGGTAGGATGTAATCTCTTTCTGCTGGAGGTCAGGTACAATTTGAAACCCAGTCTAATCAAGTCACTACAAAGAGATGAGGTCTTACTCAGTTAAGGCATTAATAAATTAATCCTTTAATCCATTTGAACAAGTGGTACATTTCTGCAAAGTCTCAGTCATGAGAGATACCCTACAGTGATACAAAACTTGCTGCATTTTTGGGGAAGAGCCTCTCAAACCAGAGCAGCTTTCACATTTGACAGCAATTAATACAGGGGGAGGGGAAAATCTACAGATCTGCTGGTGATGACAAATGTCTTCAGAGGAGCAGTTGTGGGAATGTTCACAGCTATGCTAGTTAGTCTGTGCCTCTCAGTGGGGCAGAAAGGAAACAAACACAGAGCCTGTGTGACTTACGGGGGTGAATCCGAGACAGCGCTCACTGAGGCTGCAGAGCCCGCAGGCCAGCCCCAAAGCGAGGGGATGCTCCATGCCACAGGGAATGCCTGTGATACCCTGACAGAGTGATAGCCTTGTTTGTGGGATGCCAGAGCTGATGGGCAACTCTTTATCGTTACAGATTATGTGTTTGTGACACCTGTCAGAGTGGATGCCAGCGGAACGTACATTTCACATGATGTTTTGCACAGTACTAGGAGAAAGAGATCAACTCAGAGTTCAAAGAGTTCCTTGCACTACAAATTTTCAGCATTTGGACAGGAACTTCACTTAGAGCTTAAACCTTCGACCATTTTAAGCAACAGTTTTATTGTCCAGGTACTCGGGAAAGATGGAGTGTCAAATTCTCAGGAACATGAAATTGAGCAGTGTTTCTACCAGGGATTTATAAGGAATGATAGCACCTCTTCAGTAGCAATATCTACGTGTGTAGGCTTGGTAAGTGTCTATTTAAAACAAATCATTAAAAGTATTTTCAAATGTGGAATAGTAGCTGAAGGAATGTAGTTCATATAACATTCAGGACACCATACACCCTTTTCTGATTTTTCTAGTATCACTAGTTGTTATTATATTTAACGGAAGAGATTTTGTTATAGCAAATGAACTGCATCAAAACCTTTGTATTTTTTGGTGACAGTCTTTCAGGTAAAAAAAACCAGAAGACTGGCTGGTAGTCCTAGCAATTATCCCATAGCAATTTGTTACAGTTTGTGATAGTTTATACATCTCTGCTCACTCTAAAGTAAAAGTTCTTCCTGCCTTTGTGAACTGTGATGAATAAAGGAAAAAATCAATCCAGAAGCTTGTGAAAAAAAAAATATTTTATCTAGGTTTGTCAACTACTTTAAGGAAGGGTGAATTTCCTAGCTTGGCAGGAGTTATGAACAAATTTCCCTTTGTTTCCTTTGATAATTCAAGCCTTATTTGAGTTTACAAGTCTTGATCAGTTGATCTCTTATGAGTGTATTAAATATTATCATTGTGTATTTTCCATTTATGGCTGTCAGCCAAGTTCACGAAAAATCATTATTCACAGGTGATTTTTTCAAAATACGTTTGACAGTGCTCATTGCCTGCAGAGAAGGCTTTCCTGATGTAATTTAGGAGAATCATCTACAAAATTAAGAGTTAAGGATGTTTTTTAGGCTTAATCCCCCCTTGCACTTGGAAAGCAGTCTGCTGTGGCTGCAGAGGAAGGCAGTGACATTGAGTGGGAAGTGTATGAAGTCATCTGTGTGCTCTGTGGTTGACTGAAGGTCCAGAGGATATGTTGGGTCACCCTCTAGAACTCTGTTTTGCAAAGGTACTTGTCTCTGAGGGCTGTTAAGCTGTGTGACAGGACCAAAGAAGGAGCACTTGAGACAGCCAGTGTTTCCTTTGAAACTGGAATCAGTGACTTGAGAAGCCTGTTCATTAGGAAGGGCTGTTGATAACTGCTTGAAGTGGTCTGGCTTATATTTTGAATGCTGTACCTGTTTTTTTTTTTACTTTTTTTTTTTTTTTTTTTAACCTCATCAAATTAGAGGAGTCTTAACAGTTCATTTGAACAGTAGCAAATGTGAGTTTGGAGCAGGTGCCAGGAGCTGGGTTGAAGGTTTCTTTTGCTTTTAAAGTTGTATTTGTGATGCTAAACTGTTAATATCAAATGTGCTTAGTTGTTTTCGTGGAAGCCTCATGTTCACAACTGCTACCTTTTTATCAGATTTACTCAGAAAAATACCCTGTTTTCACTTGCTGCAGTGTTTTGTCTTTTTGTTACGGGAAGTGCTCGACCTACACACAGCAGGTACAGTTTGAGAGATCTCCCCTCTTTGGCCACATTTTGGGTTTTTTAACATGCTTTCTGAGCTAAGCGAAGTTGGGCTTGTCAAGTCTTGTCTGGAGAAGGAAGGTTCAAGCCTGCCTCAGGTCACAGAGGAACAGAACGTGGTGATCTTAACTGAGAGTGAAATGGATCTTTTACCACTGTCTCGACACAGAGGTTGTTATGACTGCTAAGCTTCACTTAGAAAAGATCCAGGAACTGATCAAAAGAGAATAAATATTGTGGTATGAACAAACTTATTATGGAATTATGGAAGTACCTAGTTTATCAACAAATAGAATCTCTTTTTAAAATTAATTTCAAGGTTCAATAGGTTTTGCCTTCAACTGTTGTTTTAAACTGGCAAATGAAGTAAATCTTTACTTACAATGATCTCCTGTAGGTTAGGTACCCCAAAGTATTATTGTTCCTTTCTCTCCCTGCCCATCCATTAATTTCAGTACACCTAATGAATCTCAGGCAAATTACCAACAGGATTCTTTCAGTTTACAAGGCTGCCCTCTTAAAGATGTCGTCAGCTGTCTGTAATGACACCCACGTCACTTTTCACTGGGATCCAAATTCAGTAATCATATGTTAAGTCTGGACGCTGTGCTCTGATCAAGAGAACCTTGTGAATAGCTTCTATATCCTTTTTCACCAACTACTTTTGTCACTTGGTTGCCCTTCTTTCCTATTTGCTTTGTTCACTGCAATTAAACCGAAAGTGGTGTTTCTTCTCTATGGTTGGTAGCACTAATCTTTCCATTGTTCCTTTCATTAGCAATAGCTTCTCTACAATAAAGCTGCAGTGACCCATTCTTTCAAGCCTGGAACACCACAATGTGATTTGGAAGCAATTGCATTTCAATAGACTACGAGGACTCTTTGATCTAATTTTTTGGATGACCTAGAGTATTCAGTCATTCAGCTGTCTGTTATCTGCCAGTGCCTGCAGAGGAGACTTTGGGGAGAGTCTATATGAAATGGTTTGTTAGGCAGGGTGACCTTAACTTAACACTGGAAAGGAGCAAGAATTTGTTGCTTTGGTCTAGATCTGTTAAGAGATGTGTGTATATTATGTTTTAATGGCTTAGTTGACAGGAAGGCCCCACGTTTTTATGCTGATTTGTTGATTTGAGACCAAATGTTTCCATCAGTCAACACAATTTTCTTGGTGTGTCAGAAGGCAGAGCTGGATCTTTATCTGAACAAGTCTCTAATACAGCAAGTGAGCATTTCAGGAGAATGTGCACAAGTTTACTGTGAGTACTGCCCCTTTTCATCATCAAGTCTTTCAGCTTTCAACTGGAAACTTGCCTTTTTCTGTCTTCTGCCCTTTTTCTATTTCAGTCAGCATCCTTTGCTTGCTAAAGCATCTGTTATACAGCAAAAAACCAGTGCTTTTACTTGTTTGGTAAATAAAAACTCTCTTCTGGACCTTCTATGGAGAACATGATACATTCCTTCCACAGAAGCTGCAATAATTTTTTCACGTATTTTTTTAATGCATTCTCACTCCCAGCGATAATTTTTACTCTTACATCTTTGGGCAATGAGTTTATGCTAGTAAATGCAAAGCTAGTTTCTCTCTTTATCATCATCTTAATGTCAATCCCAAATAGAAAGTAATGTGATTTTTTTTTACTTTTCTTCACTGATTTTCATTATTGATTTAATCAATAATGGATCTCGTTGTGTTATTCCTGCATGACTTCTTGGAGTTTCCTTCAATGCCTTGTGCTCTCCCAGTTGGTATATCCAGGCTACTGGTTTGTCTTGCTGCTTCATCCTCTGTTTACATTCTCCAATTCAAACTGTTCCTTCACATTGAACCTTTTTTTTCCCCAAAATCCTGATTTGAGCTAATTCTTATTTAGTCTAATTGTATTATGACTATTATTTAGCAATTTATTATTACTTATAATTGCCTTTAGCTAGCTCATTGGGAGGCAGACTATGCCAAATACACAGACTACTGTGTTTTTTCAGGTTTTTCTGAATGAGATGATGCTGGCCACTGTTAGAATAAGAAATTGTTTTTTTAAGACCTACTCAGTATGGTTGTGTAATGCCTACCTCTTTCCCCCTTTCCCATTCTCACCCATTTTGTGCTATTTAATCTGCATTAAAAATAAGATCCATTGTAAGTTCACCATCTTTAACTCCACTTCCATGATGACATTTACTGCTGCCTTCCTAGCCTGTACCACTGTGTTGTTTGCCTCTCTTTATAGGCCAGTTTTTGTCTTCTTTCTGTCTCCTTACCTTAGGTTTGTGTACAGAATCTCCTGTATAAAGTGAGTTGTTTGCAGTCACACAGTAAATCAGGACAGAATACAAGAGAACCTCAGAGGTCTCTGGTTGTATTATAGAGACATTCTCAAAAGTAATTTATAACTGTGCTTTTGGAAGCAGAAGTCACATTCCCCTTGTGAACATGAACTCTGGCAAAGTCAAACAAGTTTATAATCCAGTACACAACACAGGAATTGTTGTTGGCCCTAATGAATGAGGGGTTTGTTATGCAGCATTTGTGGGGTACAGGAGACAGGTGAAGGGTCTAGAGCAAGTACTCTTGCCCAGAGGAGAGAACTGTTTATCCACCATGAGGAGCTCTCTTGCCATTCCATTACAGACAGGATTTGTGTGTATTCTAGGTCAGAAAAAGCAAGTTCAGTTCAGTGGAACAGTCCAGGTCCTTTAAAACTATGGACACATATGATAAAACACAATTTTATCAACCAGGCCACGTTTAGCCCTGGCACAGAGGCCTGAGAGGCTGCACCTGCTCACACCAGAGGTGGGTTTGGCCATTCTCTCCCTTTGATTTATGTACCTCATTTAGAAGGAGTGGTGCCCTCCTCTGGTTTTGGTGAGATGTGGTTGAATCTGTCATTATAAGGAGCCTCTTGTCTCAAGTTGTGTTATGTTTATTAGTGTCTAGTCAAAGGAAGATAAAGGGGAGGGAGGGATGACTCATGTTACACTCGTTGAGCTGTCAGAGTATTCTAGACAAGAAGGGTTATAGATGTAGCACTGAGAGATAAACAGGAGATGTATTAATTCTCTGCAGGGTATGTGTCTGAGGGGCAGGGCTTTGCTCAAAGTATCAAAGAAGCCACAAAATTAAATCTTCTTGATGCAGTCTGACCACCTAAGAGGCAGGCAGGCCAGGCAGCTCAGTACCCACTCTTTGTAGTCATTTAATTGCACCTGGTATTAGGCTTATTTAACTTGGTGCTAACAGCAGCCTCCTGTTCCTAGAGCTCACACTTTTAAGTCCAGTTAAGTATGTTGAGACAAATCCCAAGGTTCTTAAGCAGACAAGCTGCCATCAAACTCGGTGAGCCAGACTGCTGGTGAGAGTACAGAATAATTGCTGGCTGCAGTGAGAGTCCTTTAGAAATCTACAGCTGTAAAAATACAACAAAATTTGGCCCAGTGGGACCTTGAGGAGAAGCTAAGTAAAGAGCTGCTGATTTTTATCATTCATAAAGGTGTTTTTAGTCCGCCAGAAGCCAGTACACAAATCCTGTATTTTCTGACATTGTACCAGCACAACATGAACAGCATCTTGCATGGGAGTTCTGTGATTTTCTTTGTATTCATGCACCATTGCATCTCCATCCTTTATTAAACACCAGCTGTGTTTTATAACACAGTTATAACAGGATCATCCTTTTGTCCACTGTTTTGGTGAACATTTTCCCATTATTATTCCATTACTCCATAATATGCTAAATATGAATATAAGAAAAGTCTCCACAGGAAAATGAGATGACAATGGGAAATAGTCATATTCTCAAGGATACTTTAGGTTGTACTAGAAAAATACAAGGCAGTGATTCTGGGCTCAGCATTGCCCTGACTGGTGATGAATTGTGTGATTAGGTTATTGATCAACCTTCTCCCTATCTGTCTGATCAGCTTTCTGTTTAACTCTGCCTTCAGCTCTGCAAGACAAAGGCAGTGTTATCCCAGGTGTTTTGGCACTACTGATTCCTGATAGGTAAGAAGTGGAATTAAAGAAGATTAGTGATGAGAAAGAATCTGCTTCTGCTTGGCAGAAAAAGTAATAAGTTGCATTTCTTCCTGGTTTTATGTTAAGTACACAGAATGTACGTAGGGGAAGCTGAGCACAGTGGGCTGTGGCTGCAAGACTGTTCTTGAGTGCCCACAGGAGCTGCTTCTCTCTCACTTGTGCCTGCTCTGTCATTGCTCAGTTGGCAGCAATGAAATAGTTCATTGGTGTATTTCCAACCAAACTTCAGGCTGCTGTGGGCACCCCTGCTTGAACCATTGGAGTGGTTGTCCAGAAACAGGGACTATCCCTTTGTACAGAGCTAGTTCTTGTTAAGCAGGAATCTTACCATCACTTCCAAAGGAATCAGTAGTCACTGTCTGTGCTTGAAACATCAGTGTTTTTCTTGCTGTGGCAAAGCCCTTCCACTAAACCCAGTTCCCACAGTTTGCCTAGTCCATTAGAGAGGAGCCTACAGACAAATGCCCTCGTGAGGGTCAGGAGTGGATGACCTGCCTGCACAGACGTGACCCCTTCATAACAGGATGTCTTTGATGTCGTGAGGATTTTTATTTTCAGCGCCACTATTTTCATGTGGGCTGCACCATCTCTGCTGCCGAGAGGCAGTGTGTTCCCTTCTGCACAGCTGGGAACTGCTGCACATCACAAATAGCTCTTTTTAGAGGCAGATTTCAATAACTAATAGCAACTTTTAGTCACTAATTAACCTAAACAGGGCTTTATTTGTGTCTTTCCCCTTTTCTTCCTCTACATGGGAAGTGTTTGAGGGGGATACCAGGTTGGCAGACCTGCTGTGTAAAGGCTTTTGTTTACCCAAAACACAATGACAGTCCATGAAACTGGAGCTCAAGTCCAGCTCAAGCAGCCCACTCCTGGACATTTGCACCTGACACACGGCAGAGGAGTGGGAAGCACAGAAATGTCTTGGTTGTTCCCTGGCTTCCACACAATTCACTTAATTTGAGCAAATGGTGCTATCAAAACTGTTCTTAAACATTGCTTTTTCCTCAAGCTCATTCTCTCCTTGCCCTGTGCAGAGCCAGAGCCCTGATCACAATGGAACTTTGATGTGATGTAGGCTGCTCAGTAGAACTTCTCTGGATGGTCACTGGCAGTTCTGTCACCAGCTCAAGTCCCTCAAATGCTTTGGCTCCTCAAATTTTTGTTTGTTATGGTACTGTGTTTAAGCCCACAAGATATTTATGGTAATGTGTTCTAGTTTGCAGCTTCTTAGGGATGGGTTTGTCTTTGTGATGTAGAGCAGGTTCTTGACCCTTTGAAGGAGAGGATCACTGGGGCTGCTGTCTTGTACTGCAACAGGAGGGAAGACTGGAGGTCTAAAGACCTGTGGTTTGGAAATTTGCAGTGCATGGATCAAGATAAAAGCTGTAGCTATGCTAGACAAAGGTATCCAGGCTGGTGATGCCCATGATATATCTCTGTCAATTCCTCAAGAGCATTTCAGAGCTATTTTGCATCTGATTTCATTCTCCCCTGAGCATTAGCACCGTTGTTGACTTACAGAGATAGAGCTTGCTAGGAATTTCCTAGAAAATACCTGCTTTCCAGGAGTTCTGTGTGCCTCACTTTGTCATGGTCTTCTCCCAGTGAGCTGGCAGGAGAGGGGTTAAGCTTAATTATCTCCCCAGTGAGCTTTAACAGCTGAAATCCAGACTTCAATTTTATTTTTTTTTTCTAAGAAACACTCATTTTGTGTTAGGAAGGCTTTGACTAGCCCTTAAGTGTTATCTGAATTGAATTTTAATGGATAATTCCATTGCAAACAAGGTTTTCTTCTGTCTTTTTGATCATGTCACTGGGAGCAGAAATGTTGGTTCTTTCTTGCCTTTTCTTATCCCATTTTAATCCCAATTCTGTTGCTGCAGGTCTACCATAAATTACTGTATGCTAAAGGAATTTCCTATTGATTTGCTGTGACAGTGATTTGACCAGCTATGTGAATAGCTGATGGAAGCAGAACTTATCTTGGGTTCAGACAGTGGAGCATTGACTAAAGCTCTGAGGTAAACATTTACAGAAGAAACCTGAAATCATAATGCCTTGCAGCTCAGCACAATTTACAAACATGTATTAATTAAGCTTCAGTGCTGGCTTTGCTCTGTGTTAGATGAGAACAACATCCTGGCACACAATGGGTTGACATCAGTAACCTTTTATTGTTTATCATGCTCGGAAGTCACCAAGAATGAGGGTGAAGAAATGTCAAATAATCAGGTCAGATGCAAGTGAATGAGTCTTGATGGTTGAAGCTTGGTACCGTGGGAACCATTATTGTCCAGAGTAATTTCTGGAACATGCAAGTTAATTTCTTTTTTCACAATGTTAGTCCATAAGCTGGGGAAATCTGCAAACAATTTATACAGTCAGATGAAAACCCTTTTCCTGAACCTCATATGTGGCTGCCCAGCTAGTGTCTGCCAAAAAAGGGTAAAAGACAAAAGTTGGATGACAAAGATAATGGGTCTTGAAGTTATTCCTACTGCAGTAACAGGGCCCAGCACAAACCTGGTTAAGAGAAGGGGAAGCTGAGGCAATAAAGTGATGTTTGCTTGCAGAGACAATGGGGTGTTGCCTTTTCACTCCCCTGGGCATTCACATTTCAGGCTGCCCCACTCTGTACACAGCACACTTGGGCTTTATTCTTTCAGGGCTGGATTCTTGCTGTTCACAGTGGGATCACTTGAATGCTTGTGCCTGCCTGCCTAATATATGTTAATTGAAGGACTTTTGTGTCTCAACATCTTTATTAATATTAATGGAATGAGAATTTTAATGGACCTATACAAAATATGCTTGACCTAGCTTGAGCCCTCACTTTTGTTTTTACACTGCAGCACAGTGTGGCTTCTGACTAATTTAAGAACGTAATATTATATTCTGTGGCAGAGTACACAAACTAATGAAACATGGATTACTCTTCAGACCTGCAGTTCCCTTGCCATGAGATACGGAATTTATATAACACCAGAATGTAATTAGTTCTTTTTAAATCATGAAATTATAAACATGTTTTCTTTTTCTTTGTCCGAATTACTGCACTTCAGTGAAAAGATTTTAAAAATAATTCTTTCTTGACCAGGCCTGTCTTATGCAACACACTCATTTTGTGTTTTTAGGAAGGAGTCATCAAAACAGTGGGCCTTAAAATTAGGCTAGATTAAACTCAATAAATATTTCAGATTAATATTGCTGTAAAAGTGTAAGCTGGTCATGGTGAGGAATAGGTGTAAATGTAGTAATGCAGCATCAGACAAGAAAGCTTAAACTTCTCTAAAAATGTGAACACACAGTGTAATTTCTTGTGAACACTTGACAGGAAGTTATGATACTTGTTTTGCTAGATGCAAATATAAATTAAATGTTAAAATAACAATCTTGGGCTAGGGCAGAGATGGCTTTTGTTTTGCAGTCCACTGTGGATGGTTGTGGCATATACAAGAAAAAATCCTTCTGTCGCATTTGCACTTTTTTGTTGCTTTTTCTGGTAAAGAATAACTCCTTGTAGTCTGCTCTACATTTCATTGTTTGTAATGAACACCTCTGCAAGCCCTGTGGAGACCAGTCTGCCACAACAGGAGCTCCAGGCTCGCTCTGTCAGCTGCTTCTCCTCATGCTGGAAGCTGTGCTGGAGGCCATATGGATGTTATTCTGCAGTACTGACATCACTTACTGCTGGTGGGATTGTTATCCTACCCCAAGCAGCAAAAGCTTGAGTAAAGGTGCAGAAAAAAGGAATTTCCAGGCTGAGACAGCAGTGAGCTGCTGATGTCTGCTGATTCCTGCAGCCCAGTATTGTCACTCTCCTTGGCAGGTGTTTGCTGGTTGATGGGCTTCATATAAAGCTTCTTGTGGTGAGTAAAAAGCTTTCTGCTGATTGCTTTTGATCTGAACCTGGCCTTGGGAAGTGTCTTTTATTCCTTCCTACATCATCTTGGCCCTTGAGTCAGTAGTCACACCACTTTTTTGGGATACACTGCTGCAATTTCTTTGGTTTAGAAAGATACTTTAAAAACGGGAGGCACCACTGGCTCATTGAGGAAGTGAAATGTGTCTGTTGCTTCTGGCAGACCCCAAAATGCCTGTTGGACATAATCCAGGCTGGTGCTGTACAATGAGAGTTCACTGGATCAGAGTTAGATGGAAGCAAACAGAGTGCTGAAGGGCAAACCCTGTGTGCAGGCTGAGCCTTGCTGTTCACATGGACTGCTCAGACCAGAACAGCCAGGAGTGTGACATGGCAGGAGTTCAGGCAGGTTCTAGGAGTCAGCTGCTGCTCCCAAGTGCTTGGCATGTAGTGCCTGCAGTTGCCAGATGGGTTTTGTGCCCTGGTGCCAAGTGGTTGTCATTCCACTCTGCTGCTGGAGCATCCTGACAGTGAAGGAGTAAAGGAAGAGCAGTGGCCACCAAAAAATGCAAAGCCATGAGTAAATGTAAAGAGGTTATTTGGTGTAACCCAAATCCAGTCCTCATAAGGTCAAGTCTTGTGATGGGGATAAAAGAGGACAGTACCTTTTGAGGCCTGTTGTCCTTGTTAGAACATAGACTTGGCAATTTTTGAGTTGTGAAAATGTGCAGGAATATTACCAAATGTCACAACAGAACACCTGTAGGGGATAAGACCTTATTCATCTGCTCATGATAGGAGAGCTGAGTAATTGCAGAGAGGGGAGCATTTACAGAAATGGTTAATTGACTCCTGTGTTTACCAGAGAGAGCTGGGTGGTCACTTGAGCTGCCTGAGGCACAGAGCCCTGCAGGTCTCACATAATGAAGACCATGCGTGATCCCAGGGTGCAGGTGGTGCTGTGAGCATCAGGATAATGCTGTGGTGACAAAAGCTTGTGTTTTCCATCAGTGGGACAGATAAAATACCAAGGAAAGGACCATTTGTACCAGCAGCTGAATCAGAGAGGGCTGATATATTCTCATATATTACCAGTTAAAGCTAGGAACAAACATGTGCCAGCCTGTGGTCTTGGCCTCTGAGTACTGCACTGGTTCTGTTTACAGGTTCTCAGCTTTTGGGTTACAGTTCCATCAGAAGCTTATTTTTGTTACAATTTCCCAAGCATTTCTTAAAAATTAGCTTTCTGGTGCACGGAACAGCACCACAACACTAATTTAGTTGCAAATAGCTCGAGGGCTAAGGGAATAGTATATTTTTTTGTTGTGGCTGTTCACATGATTTATTTAGTCATTTGAAAGACTACAGTTTGGGAAAGTCAGGAACCCACTCTAATGTGAGAAACAAACCAGAAGGAAATGTTTTTTATCCAGAATGAAGGTCTGTCTTCTGCAAACCAGCATTTGTGCACAGCCAAGGTTGCTCTGCCTCCACAGCCCTACTCCTGTGTTAGGATTAGCAGAAGATGGGGAGTATTTCCAATTGGGAAATCACCATCAGCCTGCTCAGACTGGTGCCCATATGCTCCAAAATACCCCATGGATACTCCACATCCTTTAATGACAGCTCAGCCTTTGCACTTAATTGTCAGTAAAGAGTATTTTGTATATTGCTACATACCTTTCTATAACAGTGCACTGAATTGGTGCCTATTCTTTATTAAATCTTTATTTTGCAAAGGACAGTGCAATTCAGTGTCCACTGTATCTGAAATATGAATGCATTTGTTTTTCTATAAAGGTGCCCATGGCAATGCTGTTTGTGGCTGTAGTGTCCTTTGCTGTTAAATAACTTGTTCAATCATTATTATGATGTAAAGCCACACTGTTGTGCTTGTTTCAGGAAAGGAATTGTATTTTAAAGAGGAGGTTGTTGTAGTTTGCCTTTAATTTTTGTAGTAAGTGGAGGGTATAGTTTTATTGCAAAAATTTATAATGTGGAGGATGTACGTGAATGTGTCTCACATGACTTCCTTTATTATTTGTTAAAATATGCTAAAGGAGTAAGTACCTGTAAATTTGTAAAGTGTTTTATAAAATTTATTTTCTGTAGAAAACAAAACCAATTTTATTTCAACTCAGTGAATTTTGTAAGAATTAGTATAAATAATCTGAAAAACTATGTTCAGTGTCCTATTTTAGCCTTTTTGAGGGGCTCAGTGGAGGTATATACAGAGAAGCCCTGGAGAGGGATGATCAAATGTGAAATCGTGGGCTGAAACTATTCTGACAGGATGGGGAGTGTAGCTCAAACCCTCTCTTATCTTGCCAGTGCTCTTGTGTGTGCTGCCTCTCCCCAGCAAGATGCCTGACTGATTCACAGCAACTGATGGGCAGTTTAAAATTACAAAGCTTTCGGTTTCCTTGTTCCTAACAGATAAAGAGGGTGGGCATTTCCTGATTATATGGTATACACTCAAAATATTTAAGTTCCCCACGGTTCTATTTGTGCCTAATTTACTTCCCTAGCACATTAACACTGCTGGTTTTCTGCAGAGGGGAGGAGTGTGTGCTGTGACATGCTGTGAAGAGAGGAAATGTTTCACAAGAGCTCCTTCTGGCTTTTCCTCTGTTTGCCTTACCACCTGGAAAGAAGAAAAGGTGGAGGGGACTGACTGATGATCCAGATGGATTGCAGGAACAGTCACTGCTGTGGTCAGATGTGTTAAGCTGGGGAAATTCACACTGGGAGGTGGCAGGACTGCACTTGAGCTCCTGAAGCACATGGAGCCTCCACTAGGAAGGCGTGCAGGCATGAAGAGTGCTGAGCTACCATCAGCCAGTGACCTTGGGCCAGGCTGTGTCCCTTCACAGGCCACTGAGCAGACAGATTATTTTGGGGAAATGTTGGGGATGTGCCAGTGTGAGGGATGGGGGTTGAGGACAGGCTCCAGCAGAGCAGATACCATCTGAATATAATAAATCAGAGGTGTTGTGCAGGGCACACGGAGCTTCAGAGAGACTTGGAGTGGGAGGACCACATTTATCACTTTCCACGTTCACTTTCTTCCCTAGTTCTTGCCTGTAAAAGCAGACAAATTATCTCCTGTTTATGGGAGGTGGGTGCTTTGATGTACAGATATTTCCACTCATGTGGTACTTCTGAGCAGAGTGTCCCAGTTCCTGGGTTCAAGGGGCAAGAGCAGCTGAGCTGGGCAGCACTTCTGTCCCTGCTGTGCAGCCAGCTCAGGTGCTGTGGTGCCAGGATGGAGCAGGGAGTGGGAGCTGCATTGGAGACTGCAGTGTCTGTGGCTCTCACACACTCCCCTGATGTCCCAGAGCCTCTGTGACCCTGGCAGCACATTCCTCTTGCAGTTTTTTTCTTAACCTGTGCTTAACCTGACCTTTGCTTAACCTACTGTTCAGTAGATTCATTGCAGAAACAAGGTCGGGCTGCTTCGGAAATTTTGCCTCCTAAATCTTGTGCTAATGCAATGTTTTTTTTTACTATCCCTTTATAACTTTGCAGCATGCTGAGCTGTCAACAAATATCTCCCTTGTCTTCACTGCATCTTTATTTCAGTCAGAAAGCCTGTAGTGTTTAACATAGTGGCAACATCTGTTCAATAGATATCGGGTTATCTTGGACCAATTTAATATAAGGAGTTTCTCATAGAATAAAAAGTTGCTTTCAGACATTACATTACCTTTTCCACTTAAATTTTTCTGTTTCCTGAGATCTCAGAGAACATCACAGGGTTGCTTTGAGCTTTGATCCACAGACTATACTTTTGAGAGCCTGGTATGTAAGGTATTGTGCTGAAAACACTCTACAGATGCTTTTGTGCAGAAATGCTGTTCACTTGCATGAAAACCCTGGCAAATGATGTTTGCTGACGTAACACATAATTGAACAGCTTTCTTTAATGAGAAGACACAAGTAAAGGCTCCCATGCTGTCTTTTTCCCACTGTTTTTGTAACACTCATCCCTGCTGAACAGTTGTGTAATTCAGATGCTTGTACTGAAGTCTGGTGATGGCAAAATCAGTGTAACCTTTCATGAGCAGTTTAGTTCTGCAGGGCTATTCAGGGGTACAAGGCAAGCATGGGGCTGAATGCCTGGAGCCCACTGGTTAACACCAGATGCTGCCCAGGTGTGTTGGGCTCTGACCTTGGCACAGACAGCGTGTCAGGGGGTGTAAACTGATGCACTGGCTTGAAAACTGGATTTGCTTCACCTTACCACAGCCTGGACCAGTAATAAGGTAATATTTCTGTCCCCATTTAAAGACAGTTGTGGCATTATGTTCTATTTTATACCAAACCAGTACCTCTTTGTGGTGGGTTTTGTGTGTCGTCACAGTTATTTTAACTACAGAGATCTAGAAAACAGTACTGAAAATTATTTCTCATTGAACTTTCATTTATAATATTATTAAAAACAGGAAATATGATTTGTCACAAGCACTGTAGCAAAGTTTTTCATTTACTCCAGCAGATCAGTTATAGCATGTTCACCCTTGGGCATCATTCCCTTAAAATAGAAGCTGAGGCTAATTTGTGGGAGAGGAGTGAATGAGTGCACAGCTTTACAGCAGGCCCAGGGTGGGTGTAGGAAGGCTGAGCAGTGCAGATTGGTGGCATTTGGCTACAAGCAGGAAAACAGATTGTCTGGACTCAGGGTATACTTGGCAGTGTAATACGGTGACGGCAGGTTTGGTGACTGTAAACAGGGCCTGCAAATATGAGGCTTTTTCATGCCGTGGAATCTACATGTAAGTTATTACATTTTTAGTAAATAACTATTTAAATGCCCATGTAAAGTAAGCTCTGCATGCTGGAGGTGTTTGTAGGATCATGGAAGTGTTACGTGGAGTTGCCATTGTGCAGGTTTTTAATGTTACAGAAAACTGAGAAAAGGATGAGGTCTTGTTTCAACTTTGTGGATTTCTGGGGTGCTGCTGCCTTGTGTTTTGGGTTAAATTGTGTGAATTACAGTCAGTGTATTGCTGTTTTCCCTCTTCTTGGTGGTGAGAAGAGTGTCAGACACACCTAAGGCTGCTGGTCTGCTTCCAAGAGATGACTGCAGCAAAGAGCAGAGGATGCTTCTTCCCTGCTCTGCCTTTCACAGAGGTGCCACCTGCTGAAATGGGGTACACAGGGGGGCTTGAGGGGGGGGCTGTGTGGTGTTTCATCCCCAGCTGGGTTTAACACCATCACACCACGTAACCCTTTCCCTACAGTTGTGTGCCAAGCAGCAAGCCTTGTAGCACAGGAGTTCCTGGTGATGAGCAAGGCTCCCAGCCCTTCCCAGCTGCCTGCTCTGTGTGTTTCTGGGCCAGTGCTGTTGCCCCTGTGAGTGGGGCTGCCTGGCAGGAGCGTGTCTGGGATGTGCTGAGGGCCAGGGCCATGTCTGGGTGTCTCTGAGCAGGGTGGCACACATCTGGCTGTGCTCTGATGCTGTGCTCAGCACAGCTCCTGGGTCACAGCTCTGGCTGAGCTCAGCTCCTGGAGGCTGAGGCTGCAGCTTTGAGCAGAGAAGGTGGAAGCACTTCAACAGAACAACTCAGCCTGGGTCAAATGTGAGCCTTCACGAGTCTCTCAGGAGCATTTTCTGCATTGATTAAGAAATCTTGCTTCTTAAACTGATAAATAAGGAGCAGAGAAGCTGAAATGCTGAGGAGCAGGGAGTTTAATCCAGATAACCCAGGCGCCAGCCTGACATTCTCACTCTTGGGCCATCTTTGCTTCTTGTTTTCCATTCCCTTAATGGCCTAAGCTCTTTTGTTCCACTCCCTTTCTCCTTCCCACGTAGATATTTCAACATATGGATGTGTCTGTGTATGTGGAATATCAGCAAAGCTGATACTTTGCTCCCTACAGAGTTCCTTGTGACCACTCTCTCATGTAACTAATCCATAGCAATGTATACTCCAACAAGGAAAATTAAAAGGTTGGGAACCACTGACCTAACTTCTTAGTAAGCAATACAGCTGGCAATCAGATGTAACCCGAGCTCCTCGTTATTGGAGCTGCCCAAGCTATTCATAGCAGAGCAAAATTGCTATGGGAATTGAGCTGGATTTATTTTGTTTGAATGCAAATTATCCCAGGTCAGACAGGCTCAGATCTTCTGCCCCCTCAAATTCATTTGCAGCAGCTCTGGCAGGGCAAAGCTCATATCTGGAGGATCTGCACTGGGGAAATGTGGGTATGGGTAGGGAACCACCAGATGTGGAGATCATTTGCTTGGGGCTTTGATGCAGTTGGGTGTAACTCATTGCAGCCCAGAGCCCTGACCAGAGTGGAGGTTCTGCCATCAGGTAGCTCTGAGTGGTGTCCCAGTGCTTGGCCAAGTGTCTCTCTCCATTGTCTGCAACCTCAACGAGGTGTCTTGTAAGGGAGAGGGAGGATTAAGCCTTGCCTAATTCTCATTTACAGTATGAAATGTGCTGAAGGGTCCAGCTGCCAAAGTCCCATCATCACAGGAAAAGCTATGTTTTCACTAAAAAAACTCCAACCCCACTCAACTTTGATTCTAGTATATGTGATTATAAAGGATAAAAAAAAGCCTCTTAAAAACTCAGCTGAAAATGGTTCAAGAAATAGAAAATAAAAACTCCTATTTTAGAGTTTTTAACTCTAAAGTTAAAAAGAAAATAAAACACTGAAGCCCTTTGTCATAATTTTTAGAAATTTCATAATTTATAGAGTTGTTTCCTGCAAGGCCTGATTCATGACTTTTAATGTTTGGAGTTGCCTGTCTGATAGGGAGGAATGTTGCTGATCAGAAACACTCAAGCAAGCATCTGTTAATGCTAAGTACCTATGGAAAAGGAATTTCCAAGTACTGATTTTATTTATATATCATTAGCTTTTTGGTTTTGTTTGTTTTTTTTTAAGCTGTTCATTTTCTTTGTCACTCTGCCCTAATCTTACTGGTTTTGCCTTTATTACCACTCTAGGAGCAGCAGCTTCATTAAGGAGGCATGCACTTCCCCCAGAATATTGGTACATCTGAACTCCAGCCCTGTAAAATTGAGTAGCTGTACACAAAGGGGGAGGAGAATCTTGCCAGAACATTTTCATTTCACCTAATCCTTTGAGCAGCAGGAATATTTCACAGGAAACACACCTTAGGGTGAAACACTGCCCTGTCTGGAGATCTGGGCATCTTGGAGGGACATTTCAGATATTTAAGAGGGATGTAAATGGTGGTTTTGTTTTGTGCTGTTACAGAGTGTGTCAGGACAGAGGGAGCTGCACTCCTGTGCTTTTGAAGGTTTCTGGAGATGAACCTGCTCTCACCTGGGGTTTCTCTGAAGCTGTGCACCTAGTTACATGGGATGGGAGCTCAGGGGACACACTAAGCTACTCTCTCAAATCAGTTTTTCTGTTATTCTTGAGGTACCCTAAGTAACTAATGAACTGTCAGCACATGACAAATAGTGGGCTGCCTCTTTTTAGGAAAAGTGAAGCATAAATGCACTCATTAAATAATCCTGCTGTTTCCTGTTTGCTTTGTGATGGATTTCAGAACTGTCATAACTAATAAAAGCTCTAGATTTTATCTTAGAGTTGAAGGGATTTGCTTAAACAGGCCATACCCAAGTGCTTGTACAGCTACCAAGGCTAAATTTGAGCTGTTGGTTTTAGCTAATTGCCTTCCAAAACCTTTATAGGGAGCCAAAGAGCCCTACTGATGGAATTGTAAATGAAGTGATCCTGACTGTAACTTGGTAAACCTCTGGCACTTCACTGAAGTATTATTGGTGTATAGTTAGTGTGGTTATGCTGTAGTTTGCATTAGTATTTTTCTTCTATTCATTTATCATGCCTAGTCCTGGGGTGGGTTTTGTTGGTTTTTTTTGCCTTTTTTTTTTTTAAGCCCAAAACATGAGAAATGAGTGAGCTCACGTACTGACAAGCAAGTATTTAATCTGTGGCAAAGCAATCAACTTTGTGTTAGCTCTAGAATATCTCATTACCCTGCAATAAATACCAATTTAATACATTTAAATACCAATGTGACTGGTTCAATTAGCCTAAGTTGGAGGAACAAATAAGAATATTTCCTTATTTGCCATATGCTGACAGGGGGTTGCATAAAGATGTTTGAAACAAGCTCAGTCAACTGCAGAAATACAAAGGCACTATTCAGAGATAACGCTGGCTTTGTTCATATAGGAATAATTAAATACATGCAATTTTGTTACCTTGTTTTAATTGCTGACTGTTCTGCATAGCACTTCTTTTGAGCAACCAAACAGAGTAGTCTTTCATGGCTAACTCAGACTGGCAATTTAAACCTTGTACCCTCCTTCTGTCAGATCGTCAGGTAATAAAATGCTGTATTGTTAAGAACCCTTAACATTTTACATTTGCAAGAAATCTATATTATGTTAGAAAATGGAATAATAGAGTTACTTTTCTGAGTCAGATTCTAATGAAAAGTGCTATCTGCTGACAATTTTCAAGTCAGAAAAGGCAACCAATGATTGTAATGCTTCTTTCATGATAAAAAATATTTTTGTGTGTATAAGGGCCATTAACTTAACCTAAACATTTGCTGTGGTACAGAGCCAGGTATTCCAGTCTGGTGAAAATCAGTAAAGGTCTGCTGAGGTTATTCTCATCAGCCAAGGACCCAGTCCCATAAAACATCACTTTGTATTTCCTTGATTCTGGGACCATCATCAGGAACTGCCCATTTACAGGCTTGATACTTTTTGGGAGGACGGGTGAATTTTTTTGGCAAACATAAAAGCTAGGGAAAAGTTTAGTTAGCTTAAATTCTCTCTTCCCTTCAGTGTGTTTGCATGCCTTTGTGCTGCCTGGTTTGGGATAGGATCAAAAATGAACATGCTCTGAGTTTTACTCGTGGGATTTCTGACTTCAATAATGTGTATTATTGGAAACCTCATGAGAGTCCATTCTCACTAGTTTCCCAGAACATTTTCTGTCCCAAATTGGTATGAAAGCACTCTGGAAATGCTTGCACAGACAATGTTCAGCTCAATGGGAGCTCCTGGGTGCTTAACACTCTGTAAAAGGCTGTCATTAATTTAACAATCTGTGTATGGATTTAGGGTCCAGACTTTTCACTTTTTGTTGGTGGATCGTGGATCGTGTCCCTGTCACGGTGACTCAAACTTGTTCCATTTACCCCGTGCTTCATTACCATGGGTGCAGTTGTGTAAGTGCCCTTCTCAGGGGGACACAAAGAGGCTAAGTGCCCCTCAGCCTTGTGGCTGCTGCTGTCCCCTCTGCAGCTACCTCCCAGAAAAGGGGCTGTGGGTCAGAGTGGAGAGGGAAGGAACTCCCTTAATTACCATGATTTACTGCCTTTGGCTTGGCTGTTTGCTCCTGATGCTTCCCGAGGGTAAAAATATCTTTCACCTCAGCAACACTTTCTGCAATTCAGCCCCTTTCTCCTTTCCAGATATGCTGCTTGTCATTTTTTTCTACCTAATTTCACATCTTAATTTGCTCATTTTGATTATATTTTCCAGAGCATTGACATTGTTGACCCTAACTCGAGAGGGGCTCAATAAGCCATCTCTCAAAAAGTCAGTCAGTGCTATCGGGTGTCTGCAGCTCCAGGTCAGGCTGTACTACCCTGCTGGCTATAATTCTTGGAAGTAGTTTTGCTTATGACTGTAGTAAGGTTATAGTCTCACATATTTTTCAGACTACCAACTTAACCCATCCCAAGAGGTGAGACTACTTCATTACACATTCCCTAAAGAAACAATCATTGGTTTAAACTGCTTACATGGTGCAGGATTGCTTTGAACAGCCTTGTGATGGTATTGGTTGAATACCCTTGGTCTGAAGGAAAGTGGAATTCATAAGATGAATGTTGGCAAACTTAACAGGACTTTATTCTTCCTGGCATTCCTTGGCGTGAGTGAGAAAATTATACATTTACCAGATTTTCAAGGCTTAACACAAAACCTGTTCTAAGCAGCTGGCACTTTCCCTGCTATCTTGGCAGAGTTTTGTCTCTGCTGGTGCTCAGGGACTGCCACCTCCTCACAGGTTTCTCTGTGGGGACATTTGAAATGTTTCTGAAGTCGCTGCTGCCGTGAACTCACTGTTCTGGAATGCTGTGGCCAGTATGGATGTTGTGCTGTGCTTCCCTCAGTAACCAGGCTCTGAGCAGACCTGTGGCTCCTGGGCTGGGCTGGCTTGCTCTGGTCTGTGTTCCAGGCAGGAATGGAGGGATGGTGGCAAATGTCAAGGTGGTTTCTGTACTTTGTGAGGGCACAGCCATGATCTACTCATAGAGCCCAAGGGAAAGGCCTCCCTCATCTCCCCTTGGTCTGGGTGGAGTCTGAGCAGAGGTTCAGGAGCTGTGGGGAAACCTCTGCCCTTCTAGCACATGCTGCTCTATGTTGGTGTCTAACAATTCACATCTACCCAATTCCAGAGACCAGTCTGGGCCAAAAGGCAGCTTCTGGCTCTTGTCAGGGAGCTCTAAGCTGTGTGAGCAGCTTTGTGTTCTCTGGGTCTCTGTGGTTCCATGTGGGAAATGGTCTGGCAGGCAGAACCCCAGGTGGGACAGCTGGAAGAGGGAAATGTCTCCTCCAGCAAGGGAAAGCTTTGGTGACAGAGCCTTTTGTGTTTCCTTTGTGTTGCTAAAGCACCAAAGACTTAAGAGAGCATCAGGGCAGGAAACAAGAGTTTGATGAAAATGAACTGTGGATAAGGTAATTTAATGAGTTTTCTCTCTGCAAAACGAATGAGAAAAGACTCCAATATATAACGTGAGATGGCTCCAACAACTGTGATGTGAATATTAGATTTCTAGGAATCTTTGGCTTCAGATGGTTTTAAATAACCAGCAACCATAGTTCATGGGTCATCTGCTTTCCTTAGTCTTTGTTTTTCAGGGAAGTTCTTAGTTTACATTTTTATGTGTTTTAAGTAGAACTAAAAACTGTACTTTGTCTCTGTACTTCAAGTTCTTTAATTTTTGTTGGGATGTGTTTAAATCAATGATTTGGGTTTTTTAGGATCTGGTCAATTGGGAAATAACAGAAGTCTTGGATCAGTGTCCACTGAAGTCTGTGGAAAGCTTTATGCCAATTTCAGTTGGCCTTTTGTCAAGTCTTTTAAAACTTTTCATGAATATTTGGAACTATTTTAATGGGTGTGAAATGACATTTAACTCTTCCTTTTTAGTGATTTTTCATCTTGAACACACTCACACCAACATAATGGTGTAGATTTCATTGATTTCTTTGGCCATTGTTTTACTTAAGACACAGTGGGTTTTTAACACCTTATTTTATGTATCTGCTCCTAACACTGAAAAAGGCATTCTGGGTATGAGTAGTATTCTTTAGGAAATATGTGCATGCTTTTTAGAACTTCATTTAGTTGAGATGCTCTTGTTCTTGTGCAAACTGTAATTTAACTTTACATCAGCCAGTATTGAGTAGTTATGTTCAGCAGAGACACTGCAGTTCAATTATTCATCTGTTTTAATTCTCAGTTTCATTTTGTTAGGCTTTTACCTCATTATTTGCATCTGGTTTCTGAAACTCCTCTAACTTAAATATGTATAAAGCTGTTGCTTTCAGTTTAATTAGCATGTAATGAAAGTGCCTTGTGTGCAAACAGAACCCACAGCCACGAGGCCTGTCTAGTCTGCAGTGAGGATTTGTCTGCTCCCTCAGCACTCAGCTTTGTTAAAGTATGGGAGAGAAGCAAAAGTTCTGCAAATCCTTCACTCAGTGTCACTGCTCTGCCTTTTATGGAGGGTCTGGTTTTTCTGGAGATGCTGAAACCCCAAAGTGAATTAGGTTTACAGGCTGGTAAGCTGCCAAAGCCTCCACTCAGAGTCTAAGAACACAGGAGCAAATGGGAGCAGCCTCTGCTGTTCCAGTAAAAGGCCAGTGAGATTTGTTAGGGACAGATATGCGAGTGTGTGACTCTGAAATTTCTTCCATGTGGATTGAAAATCAGTGGATGATCTACCTGATTTTGTATAGTTAAGGTGATCTTTTTTAGTGGTTTAGAAAAATTTTATTTTTCAATTTATAGTCTATGTTCAATTGAGAAAGTCTTGAAGCAGATACCATGTTGTCATTGTCCTTGTCCAAGTCTCGTTTTGAAATTCTTCTTCCTTTTGATACACAGCAAGAAAATGGAACAAATGCCTTACCTTGGTGATTACACCCAGATACTGAGGAATTTCACAGAGGCTTATTGGATCTGAAAATTCCTTTAGACCAGAGCTAAGTAAATGTTCCATAACAAATAATGAGAGGGGGAAAAATGTTGTCTTATCTCTTCTCAGCACTTCTGCAAGGAAACTGCAAGTTGCTCTAAATTATTGATTCAAAATCGTTTGCTAACAACACAGGTCAACCTATGCCTTTCTGTTTTCTTTGCAATGGCATGGAATATCCCTGCCAGAAGGATAGCAAATATGAGTTGTGAGGGAAGAAGAAAACAGCGAATTCCAGCTGAGCAATCTCTTGGGTGTTCCTTCCCACCATATTCTCACAATTATTGCTATTATTAGTGATAGCCACAGTGGGATACAGAAGGAATAGACAGGAGTCCCTGGCCTTTTTCATGCTGTGTTGTCTAGACTTACAAGAATGTTAGATTTTGTCATCCTGCTTCCTCTTGTGGTGTTATAATTGCAGAGAATCTGAAATAAAAATGGAATTTTGACCTATCTGACCTTCTCCTCATTGTGTCCTAAACCCATCAAGGTTAATATAAAGTCATCCTTGATTCAGGGAAGGTCACATGTAATGTGTAAAGCTATGCTGAAAGTAGAAAGTCTAATGCATAAATTTCCATGGTTGTTTTGACAGTGTATGTTCTGAAGTATTTGAGCTGGATGAAAACATCGAATCTAACTCAGTTATGGAAATGTTTCATGTTACTTGTGGAAAAAAAAAATTCCCAGGACACCCAGGAGTACAGAGCAGCCAAAATCTGGCCTTCAAAAACTGGAATTCCTTCATGGTGTAAGGCTGGAGAGATGAATCTGTGCCATTCTCCTGCCTCTGTGCCGTGGCATTTCTCAGCTGGCGTGTTTGGCAGCCAGCACAGTGGAGCCACTGTCCCTTACCCAACACTACCTTTTAAGAACCTGTAGCAATTGTTGTCCCATTTCCCCCTTTGCAGTGCTCCAGAGGACTGCAGCGCTGTCTGAAGCCAGGTCAGCATTCTCTGCATGGCTTTGGAATCCCCAAAGTGATTAATTCAATACGAATCCTTGAAACCATCCCATGGCTGGGAAAAATGGCAAATGGTGTGTGATTGAATGAGTGTCCAGACTTCTCTGTGGCACTTCCCCTTTCTTCTTGACAACTTCACAACTTCCTAAAACTGGATGTTATCAAAAAGAAGGTATCTCTCATTCACACAGCATTTTTCAGCTTGGAGGATGAGTCTGACGTAAAACCCAAAGGTAAAATGTCTTATTGGAGATTTAGGGTCATTTCTGTTGGAAAAAAGTGGCTACAGTTGTAAGGCACTCAGCTGCAGCCTCTGCAAAGGTGCAGCAAAATACAAGCAGGGCCCAGAATTCAGTCACTTCTTCCCCTCCACCATGAATTCTCAATCCACCCTTATAACGTTAAATATAGAAATGATGTTTGGGCCTGAGACTTCATGTGCATCAGGGACAGTTTCTTACAGGAAAATGCAGAACCCCCTTTTTTTCCATATGGTTTGAATCATTTACAAAATGAATCCTACAGGAATAATTTCAGATGTAGAAACCTTTAAAATGGGGAAATAAGAACCAGATTCACTACATTTCTGTTTTCCAGCTGAAAAAAAAAATCACTTAGCAGTGCCCAATTATCAGTGCATTCTAGATAAAGATTGCCTCTCAGAACCACTTGTAAATTGTGCGATGACATACATCATAAGGATTAAAATATTACTCGTCTTCCCTACAGGAAAGTACTTTGTCATGAGCAAATGTGATCTGACATTTGAAATATGCCAACTTATTGCAGTGAGCAGGCGAGTTAAATTCCTATCAATTATTTAAAACCTGTCTTTTATTGATGGATGCAATTTTAACGTTCTTTTAGAACTTTAAGTAGAAACAGGCTGAGATACATAATTATGAATTTATGTTGAAGAGAGGAGAATGGGAAAACTGTGGTTCAGAATATAATTTATGTGTTTTGCTATTATTATTCAGAGGACAATTAGACCCTCTCAGTTCATACTGTGGAATCTCTTCTATTGCCAAAATTGAGAACATGGTGTGACTTTATCAGCACTGTTATTTGGCCCCTGTGAAAGGTTGCTTATATTGGGGAGTACTGCAAAGCTGCCTTTGGTTTGGATCAACAGAAGAGAATTTCTATGAAAAGAGCACAGTGGATGACTGTAGTCTGTTGAGGACCTGTAGGTCTTTGATAAAGCTTTCCAGCTGCAATAGACTTAAAATCAATTCAGCATTAGTTTAGTTAACGGTTAAAACTGTGAAGATTCATATGTAACTTTCAATTTTCACTTGCTTTTTACTCTGTTGTGTTTTCCTCATGGGAAACAGTTCTTAAAGCGTAGAAAATTCCACAGATCCTTAAAAAATACAGTGCTTACGTTAGGCATTCAAGCTGCTCCCTTTGTGATACCCGTGGCATTCAGGCCCTGGGAGGCTGTGCTGAAGGAGAACATCCATTTCAGAGGGGAAGAGGTGATACATATGACATGTCTGTATTTTCAAAGGCTTTTTTGAGGAAGGAGGTGGAATCATGGTCTTGGAAGACTCAAGATGTGGGGCAAGATGGTTTGCAGTTGACATTTGTTTGTCTGCACATATTTTTCTGAAGCCTAGGAGATATGCAGTCCTCGTGGGATGTCAGTTTTGGCAGGAGGGTGTTGGCACATGGTAGAGCTTCACTGATCCAAACCAAAAATCTGTATCTAGTATTACGTATATAATGTAATAGAATTACCTGATGAAACTTCTTTTTGGTTTTTGACTTGGTAAAAAGGGGTGTTTATTACAACATGTTTTACAAAACCAATAAATGAAATAAAATCATAACTGATTAATGAGCTGCATGGAAATACTTCCTCAGTGCCACCCACATTTCCCTGGCCCTGATCCTGGAAACACTTCATCACATGTGCAGTTTTATACACCGAGCCTATGTGAAAACTACAGTGTAGTTTTCCCATACTTGTGTCTTTTGGAGATCCAAGAAGGAAAAAATCAAATACTTGCCTTTAGTGATTAGCTTTCCCTTGTAGAAGGGTATAAATTTTACACTGTGCTTAAATTATGATTAAATTGCAGAGAGTTGATTACTAAATGATGGTGCTTAAATGCTCAGATGCTTCAGCTTTGTGCTGCTGACCTGTAATGTAATTTTCTACTTGGAGTGCCCTTAAGTCTGGGATTCCTATTTGGTAATACCTTGTTGTGAAAAAGATGTGAACTTTAATTCAAATATTTTCTTCTATGATGTGTACACTTATGAGGAGTTGTATTTTCCAAAAGCATTTCCTTTTAATATATATCCTGGCCACAAACACCCACACAAACAAACCTGTGCTGTGAAGAATGGGTTAATATTGCTTGTGAGACTGTCTTGTGTGAAGGTGCTGTGCTGCCCGTCCCACAGCATTCCTGGTTTGTGCTTTTCCCAATGGGAAACCCGGTCATCTCCAAAAGGAAACGATGCGTGTTCAAACGGGAAGAAGTTGAGTAATCTATAAGTTGAGTAGCTAACCAGTGTCAAGGTGCACATTGTGGTCAGTCTGGGCTTTGCAGGAGTGTCAGGTGAGGTGTGACAGGCTCCTGTCTGACTGTGGTGCCGTTTGTTTTTGCAGTCGGGTTTGATCCGGACGCGGCAGATGGAGTTGCTGATCTCTCCGTTACCGCAGCGGCTGGCACGGCAGCACAACTACACGTCCCCCGCCGGGCACCACCCGCACGTGCTGTACAAGAGGACTGCCGAGGGGAAGGTGCACCAGTCCCCAGGGCAGCCCCCTCCCAAATCCTCCCCTTTTGGCCGTCGCAGAACGCGCGCTTCCCACAAGGATCACGCGCGGGCGAGCGGGTACCGCCACGGAAGGGTTCAAAAGCAGCATTTTTGTGGACGTCGCAAGAAATGTATGTAAGGAAACTTTCTCTCCTTTCTTGAGGTAGTGGCTGTTTCAGGCTGTGTGGTGGTCCTGAGGTGTTCACATCTCTTTGGGATGGAGACGTAATAACTTTAAATTATCTATTTCTAACATGAAACGCGTAAGAGAAACTCGAGTTTTCCTCTACGTTCGTGGAATCATCTCTTTTATTAAGCCATCAGAATCACTGTTCAGCTTTCTTGTGCTTTGCCTAGATTAAAAGATCCCTGTGGTGTTTTTTTTTTCACATTGACTTAGTTTTTCAGTAAGCAGTTCTGCAAAGTGATGGATGCCAAGTTCCTGAACTTCTCTCTTAGATTTGGGATAAAAAATGAATTAGACTTGAAGATGGAGGAAAAAAGCTTCAAAATCATTAATTTCTGAGAGGATAGAGGAAAAGTCTTTCAGAACTCAACATTTGATAAAGAAATTTTCAGCAACTGAGATCTTCAAAAAGAACCACCCATGTAAATTGTTTAAATAAGATTTTGGAGCCATGTCTTAAAAAATATATTGAAGTGTGTTATCCTGCCAAGATTCATTCTGAGTCCTTCATTAGGCCCTCAAATTGCAGAACACTTTAGAGCCCCCTTGGACCTTGTATCTTGTACTTTTAGCATTCAGTTGAGTCTTCTTGAAAGCTGATCAGCTTTTGAGCTGAGTTTCTTAATGAGGGTCTCCAGGACTGCAAGCAATATTGAAAACAGTGCCTCAGTCCACTTACATTCCTCCAACTTCCTACTGAAGTTCTGAGAAAATGAGCAGCTTCCTTTTCCAAAGGTGTGTATGGAAGAAGGACAAAATATATAGAAGGAAAGGAATGAGAAAGGAGTTAGTGGCAAAGGCGGCTGGCTGAGACTGAGGCATGAAAACAAATGGCTTGTTAAAATTTCAGAAATCCTTCCCTCCAGGTTTAAAAGCCAACCCTCAAATGGCAGATGCACACATAAACATTTGCCTCTAATGTAATCCAAAACTGCCTTATTACATCCTCCCTTTCCCTACTCTCTGCTTCTCCTGCTGCAGGGCAGGGCTGATGGTGCTGTTATCTCCTCTGCTCTACACTGGCTCGTTTTGTTTGGATTGTCTGCTGTGTGTGCCTTGTCCAAAGTGAGATTTATCCATGTCCTCTCGAGCTTTTACACAGTGCTTATCCCTATAGCAGATTGAGAGCATTTTGAACACTGAATTTACATGACCTCCTGAAGAAGATATTACTGTTATTCCTGTCTTATAAATGGGACTCGGAGACAAAGGAGAGGTCAGAAGTGACCAGTGATTCTGGGAACCAAATTGAGAAACTGAATTTTTCCTTAAGATACTTAGTGCTTTTCTAAGTCTGCATGTATGTCTATCTATTCAATAATTTCACTTACAGATATGAGCTCCAAGCTGTGTATTCAAGCAGGTTTTATGTTAAATGAAAAACATGCATTTAGTGTCCAACTGTGATGAGTTTAGTAAAAGTGAGTTACTCATCATTGGGAAGTGGATATCAGACGCACTCTTAGGATCTGATTCAGCAAGATGGCATTTAAGTACCTTACCATAAAATTCTTTCTTTTCACACCCTGTGGTCTTTCACCTTCTGCAGTTCATACCTGTAACCTTCTGAAAGAAAGGGAGGAGTTCTGAAAAATAACTTATTTTCAGACTCAGTCTTGGTTAATTTATAGAACAAATCAATCTTGTGTTCCCTAAATGAAATAAAAAAAATCATATGTCATTGTTTAATTGAATAGAGGAAAATACAGGATGCAGAAGAAATTACCCCAGTAATGGGAACCCTTTTCCTATGAGTATTTGGTACTTTTTTCTTCTTGCCTTTTTTTTTTTTTCTTTTTTAATTTTTACATTGTTTTCCTGGTCCTATTCTGAGATCTGGAGTTACATCAATTTGAAATTTTCAGTGAAATCCAATCTGGTCACCTGGAATAGAGTTTCAGCTCAAATGAGCAAAGGGTTAGAGAATTCAGGCTGACAAAAGGTGGTCCTCTGCTATTAACCTTGCCTAGTCAGGGTTAATTTATCCTAACCTAAGAATGAAATCAAACTTGCTGAGCAGTAAGAGGGAAGAGCACATTGCCACTTGGGTGTCATAAAAATAACTTGTCCCACACACCATCTTTTAAAATTTCATGTGCAGGCAGTTTGTAAGCACTAGAAAGACTAGTCAGTCATCTTCCAAACTCTTTGTCACAACCTAAATGATTTTAGATCATGAGAATTTACTGGACTAAGGTTTGTAAAACATGCATGAAACTGCTGCTGCTTAGGTTTTATGAGTAGCAGTGAAGTAAATTCAAGAGCAAAACTTCTCTGCTCGTGGATATGTGTCCAAAGCATTGGAGCTGCATTGCCTTCAAAATAGTACCTGGGCACTGATGTGCCTTGAACTGAGCACTTCCCTCCTGGGAGAGGCCTGTCCTTGTGTCTTGATGTGCTTCCAGAAAAGTTCTTTGAGCTTGAAAAGGATAGTTGTGCATTTTGAGTGATACATTTGAAAATCACCATAACCTGGTCCTTTGTATGTTAAATGCACATCAGAGTGCTGAGTTCTTAAAAGCAGAGCACTGTTGTGCATTCTGTGGATCTTGATATCCCAGTTTGGCATGGAAGAAAATAGGGTTTATTGTAGCTCTTTGGAATTACTTTCTGATGAGGCACAGGCAGGATTTTTTCCATAACCTGAGGCTCCCTCACTTGTGTTGTTACATCCCATTATTAAAAAAAATGCCGTTGTTATCCAAAAAATTTGTTAAAGTGGCCTTTGAGTTAATTCTTGATGCAAAGGCAGTGTAGGCTTATGCAGAAGAACCTGTGGATAGCAAGAGCACTGTAGGATGTGGGAGATGGATTTCTCTTTCTGATTCCCTGAAGAACTGGAGTAGAAACCATTCTCCAGCTGTGCCACAGCCTGTGCTGCCCCAGCACAGAGGGAGAAAATGCACCCTGGAGTTGGATATGCACTGCCCTCCTTGGTGCTGCCTGACATTTCTCTGTACTCAATAAATACATTCCCAGCAGGAAAAACCTGGCTGGCAGTTTGGCATGGAGAGGGCCAGTGTCAGTCCCAATATCAGGCTGGCAGGAATTTACTTGTGGTGTGTATTTGATTTCTGTACTGCCCGTCGACATCTGTTGTGGAAAGGACTTTTTTTGCCAACTGCTATGTAAGTAGCACATGCCAAACACCTCAGGAAGTTATCAAAAGGACAGGAAAAATGCAGATACTCTGTTAAAAATTCTGTTGTATTTTTTTGCACAGATGCTACCATTTTATTAGATTAATTCCTTATTTTAAACTGCTTATTGAATACGAATGTGGTTCTCCCATTTCCTTCTCTCCCTGTAGCAGTCTTTCCCTCAGGAATGAATCAGGTCTTTTTTAATAAATATGGAAGAACTTAGCCAGAAGTATTAAATCACATGCTATAAAAATAATCTAAGGCTTTAAACCTGTGATACTTCATTTTCTGATGAAACTGTTCATGGGTGATCTGAACTCTTTCCAAAACAGTTTTATTTCCTTTTAGATGCACCCAAGCCACCCACAGAAGAGACCTACATTCGCTCAGACGAGTATGGGGCTTCTGCGAGGTTCAAGAGATCATCTGCTAAAATTCAGAAAAATGGAAGTCTGAATGTTGAAACCCTTGTTGTGGCAGATAAAAAAATGTTGGAGAAACATGGCAAGGAAAATGTAACAACATATATATTAACAGTCATGAACATGGTAAGGTGTGATGGCAGTGAAGTGTCTTTTCTCTGGGGAATATTGTTGTGTCAGGGGAGGATTTTTCATTAGACAAATACTGATAACAAAAAGAGCAGAGACACCATATGCAAACTTCATCTAATGTAGTACTTATATCAAAAAGCCTTTAAATGCACATCTTTAGAACATCACAGCTCTGGCAATAGTACTATAGAGTAAAAAAAAATATTAGAAAGTATTTAAAATGTTAAATTTTAAAGTTTTTGTACTACTGCCTGTGTAGTACACAAAAGGCAGGTACTCAAATTGAAACTTTCATTTAGTACTATGAAGCTTTATCTGTTTCATCTCACGTCTCCTAGGAACACTTATTGAGAAAACACAAATACATTTACATAAAATTGATATAATTTGGCTAGAAATATGTTTTTCTGCATGGCCTTGCTCTTTACTTTTGTACTGCAAAACTTGAGCTTGAACTTTGGCTTTAATTGCATTTGATCCAGGAGGCCAAGGACAGATCAAAGTCCATTGAAGTCAATAGAAGATTTTTAAGTTTTTTACTAAGTATAGTTTGGGGCATAATTCTTCTGCTTTGAGCTCTTTTGGGTTAATCCTACAAGGGATATAACTCCATGAGTTAGTACTGAAAATTGAAGTCCAAGGCAATAACTCAGTACATATGTTTAATCTATTAAAAAGGGATTATGCATGTAGGTGATATTTCCTCTCCAATAATCATTGCAGGTCTCTAGTCTGTTTAAGGATGGAACAATTGGAAGTGATATAAACATTATTGTTGTGAGCCTGCTTCTTTTGGAACAAGAACCTGTAAGTTGTGTCAGAGTTTTTGTCTGAGCTACTTCATTTTCTGCTGTTCATTGGGAGCATTGGGTGCTCCCATGTTATGAGCAGGGAGGTTTCTTAAGGCACAAAGTGTGAGAAGAAGATTAAAACTGCCAAAATCTCCAAAATGACACTTTCTACTTTTCACTGCTTCTTGGGTTTTGAGTCTAAATTCGTCATTTCATATAAATATTCTATAGAAACATTGAAATGCTTCCAGTAAGATAAAACCTAACATTTTCCAGTGTTTCCTTGAGGAGAAATGCCTGGAGTGAGAAATCTACTTAATAAGTATTTAAATAAACAGAAAAAATTTTGAACTGGGCTGTCCAAGGTCTGATAATCAGAAGAGGTAAGGAGTCAGAAGTCCCAAACTGAAGAGAACATATAACAAAAGGTGGGAGTGGAGCCAATTCTTGTGTCAAGGGTGCTGAGGCAAAAGAAGACAAAAACCCCTTTTGCTGAAAAGAAATTTGTGATGGGTTGATCTACTTGGATAATACTTTTCTTCCCCATCAATTACAATACATTATAATCACAGTATTGTGTATGGCTTGGTGTTCAGCATTCTCAGGAATTAAGTATATTTCTACACTGTAATTCCAACCACCAGCTTTGGAAATATCTGTGTGTCTGGGGAGAGGCCCAGTTTTATTTTACAGTTGTAAGAGATTCACTCATCAGCTGACTCAGCCATCACAGACAGTTACCATGGGAATACATGATGTAGAACAAATATGAAATTAACTCCCTTTTCCCTAAGCAACTCTCACTCTTTCCATCTCCTTTCTCACGTCCACCTTGTGTCTGTGTGTCTGTGCACTCCCTGCAGGGCGGGTTATTGATCAACCACCACGCTGACCAGTCCCTGAACAGCTTCTGCCAGTGGCAGTCTGCCCTGGTTGGGAAGAACGGGAAGCGCCACGACCATGCCATCCTTCTGACGGGCTTTGACATCTGCTCCTGGAAGAACGAGCCCTGTGACACTTTGGGTATGGCACCAGAGCACGGCCTGGGAAACCTGGGCATGTCCACAGCAGGAGCTGAGTTGGTTTCAAATAAGAATCCCTTTTTGCTCGTGCTGTTAGTCTTCTTGAAGAGGGCGGGGCAGTATTGTTTTCGGATTGTCACCTCTTCAAGGAATATTTTTGATTTTGAGAATATTTCTGAGTCACTCTATTTTCCTTTTGTGACTGCTTGCCTTTTCTGAATGGGATTCCCCCCCTAATTTGAGAGCAGTAAAGGCATGGGGGGGTGGGTTGGGGTGAGAATAATCTTTACAAATAAAGTGTAGTTGGAGAGAGGTTAGGTTTGATTTATACTTTTTATATAGGAGTTCCTTTATTGTCAAATAAAAGTCTGCTGTAATTCCTCCGTGATAAACCTGATAAAGTAGACAAGTGTCTCCATGTGCCAAAATAAACTGGCTTATTAGGACCAGTGCAGATGATATGTGTATTTGGAGTTCTGTAGAGGAACAAGCTATTTTACTGCTTCCTTCCTTCAGGATTTGCACCCATCAGTGGCATGTGCAGCAAATACCGCAGTTGCACCATTAATGAAGATACAGGCCTTGGACTGGCTTTTACAATTGCTCATGAATCTGGACACAAGTAAGTTTCTTCTTCTGTGAACAAATATGTAACTGAATGGAAACATAGCCTATTTAATACAAATCAGTTAAATACAGATCATTTGGATCGGCACATTTTAAATAGAAATCATTTGGGAGCTCAAGGAGTGGTGGTGAACAGGGCTCCATCCAGCTGGTCACTCCTGGTGTTCTGCTGGGCTCAGAACTGGCCACTCCTCTTTAACACCTTGGAGCTTCCCACACTGCTCCCATATTCTGGTAGACAAATCCCTTCTGGTATCCATGTGGTTGCTCCAAAGAGGGAGAGGTTGCTGCAGGTTACTGCAGCTTCTCTGCAGAGGAGACCTCTTTGAGTCTCTTGGAGGTCTCCTTTTCCCAGAAAACACAGTGTTTCCTAGAAACTTGAACCTGTCCTTTGTTCTCTATACCTGTTTAATGAGTGATTTGGGTAAAACCCACCTTTGTAATGGTTTCTGCCTTTCTGTATTTATGTCCATTGGATTTCCATTTGATTTCTATTGTAGAAAGATGGAAATTTTCTTAGAACCTGGTGTCTCATACAAAACTAATAATGATCTTTTATGGAGCTGAAGCTATACTGCAGATTGTTGAGTTAAATCTAAAGATGATCAGGTTTTGTTCTGCTGCTTTTTTTCCCCAATAATTTTGAGTTACTTTTCCACAACTTTGTGCATGGTTTTGATTTCCGTTTAGCACAGCTCAAGCTGGAGTCTATATCACCACTGGCAGTAGAGAAGCAGAGTGGTACAAACCTAACATCAAGGCTTAGTTAAAAGGTCTTTACTTTGCAGCAACATTAATGCACAGAAAACCTTTGGAAGCAGTGGTACTGTATTCTACTGTATTCTGCTGATTGGTCAAGGCATGAAGCCTTCCCATTCTGCCTGACTGCATGAGGACTATTCAGTTTTCATTTCTGCAGTGCACACTGTGACCTAATGTCTACACGAGAAAACCTCTCACAGGTTTCTGTACATCTGAAGGGAAGCAAGGAATTAAAGAGTAATCCAGCTGCCAGTGTGTCCTGTGGGAATTGTGCCAAAGCATTCAAAGGAACAGATATATAGTATGAATATTGTTTGATCCTCCTGTCAAACTAATGCAGTTTCACTGACCTCAGTACATTTTTATTGCCTTTAGATCAGTATTAGGCCCATGTCTTATTTTTCAAGAATTATCCCATTTAGTCTCTTCATGTTCTCCTCCCTTATTATTTTCTTATTTGCTTTGAGAGATTCAACTTGGATTTTTTTTTCTTTCTTTTCTTTTTTTTTCTTTTTTTTACCTTTTTCACCACTGCCTTTGATTCACATATTATTCAACCTTTCTTTGGTGTACTTCCATGCTCCTAATAGAATGCTTCTTATCTGCTGAGAAAAGTCTGTGCCAGACACCAAATGTCTTTGTCTTTCATTTGTCATGTTCATGGTCCTGAGACTATCTGATACATGATGTAAGACAACAGAACTTGGTTTCTGTGATACAGAGATTCTTGGAAGGGAAAAAACAAACCCTGTGACAGCTTTGGAGGTGCTAAGGTCCATTGTGAGTGTATCAACCAAAGGTTTCACAGGAGGGGAATATCACACTCTGTGATCCACTGAAAGCTTCAGTGGTTAAACATTTTAGTGTTTTGTTAGACATTTTTAATGATTTTCCTAAGTTTGTGTTTTTACCTGAAACCTTAACAGTTCCCCTGGGTGTTCAGAGCCTGTTGTGTCAGTGGGGTATAAACTAAGGGTTCTCTGGCTGCAGTGTAGGGGAACACAATATTTTATGAAGGGTTCTAAAACACTGGCTCAGTTGGTACTTTTTTTGTTCATTTATAGGAAGAGCCATATATTTTAGGAAGTTTGGAAGCTCAGCTGGTGGCAACACATGCAGTAACTCTGATGAGCCTGTAATGATTTATAGCAGTAGAGGCTTGAGTCCAGTAAATGAGATATTCCCTGCACATGCACAGATTGCATTTATAAAGTCACCAGTGTTCTACAATATTGAAGTAACAGATGATGAAATTTTTATCCCAAACGCATTGAAATTCACAGATGTCCCATACAGTCAGTAAATACAGAACAGTAAAAGGAAAACCTCTAAAAATTAGCTTTATTGTATCAATAAAATCCCCATGATTTGTAATTATAATGTGTTTTTTTTATTATTGCTTATTATTTATATCATCCTAGCACTTCTAGTGAAAGCAGGGCTTCCTGATGCTCAGTCTGAGCAAAGCCCCCCATAAGAGTCAATTTTCCCAGTAAGAGGCACTATTCCCATTAAAGAGTTATTCTAGACAAAATGACACTGTATAACAAAGGTGAGGAAAGCAAAGTGATTTGCCTGAGATAATACAGCAAGTTAGTGGCCAAAATTAGAAAAATAATAACATTTTTATATTCACACTTCTGTGTTCTATTCATTCACACCCATTTCCTTTGTTCCAAATGGAGCTCTGTAGCTCTTCCCTCCGACTGGGAAGGCAGTTCTGGTGTGTGAGGTACATTCCTGAGGGTGGTATTTCCCTGCATCCTGAGCTCCACAACATTCATGTTAACAGGAATTGTCCCTGGGCAGAGACAGGCTCACAGTGCCTGCAGGTTTGGAGCTGACAGATTCACAGGAAAGGACAAGTGTGGCTGAACATGGGATCAGTGATGTCCATCCACCTCACCATGGAACTGTTCTCCTTTGGGAGTGAGGAATGGGAAAACTGGGATGCTTTGGGCACAGCCTGCAGCTCCAGTGCCTCTGTGCAGTGCCCTGTCACTGGCTCCTGTGCAGCACCAGTGTGCTCTTCCCTGGAACCTGACCCTCCCTTCCCATCACACGAGTGTGTGATGACAAAAACTGCCATTAATTGGAACCTGACTCATACCAATACCAATTAGTGTGGTGCATAAGTTTTCATCCCTCTGGAATGAAAGGGATGAACTCCACCTTCCCTGTGGAGTTCAAGCATAGAGCTGTTACCCAGAAAGTGTTTCTTTTCTCCCAGATTTTGTCTTGCTTGTGTTTAATCTAGGCTTTCACTCCCTGACCTGGTTCTCTTTTCAGCTTTGGGATGATTCATGATGGAGAAGGAAATGCTTGTAGAAAAGCTGAGGGAAATATTATGTCTCCCACACTCACTGGAAACAATGGAGTGTTTTCTTGGTCTGTGTGCAGCAGGCAGTATCTCAACAAATTTCTCAGGTAGGTCAGATGTAAATCTGGGCCAGTGCCAGGGAATGCAGCTTTAGTAACTGGGCCTGAATTCCTGAACAGCATAAAAATTACTGAAGTGTGAAATTCCCCTGCTTTAAAATGTGCTCCAACCCTTGCAGTGTGTGAGCCCACACACTTGGGCTGCTGGAGCATTGAGGTGGTGTGGCCTGGAAGGGCTTTTGTCCTGCCTTGTTTCAAAAGCATGAGTTTCACCCTCCAGGAATACCCTGCAGTAATGACTGGCATATCATTCTTTCCCAGGCATTCCTGTCAGCAGCTGGGTTTATTAGAGAATGAGTAGGAAGTGTACACAAAAAAGAGCAGACACAGTGGTACCAAAGTCATTACAAAATGTGAATTAACATCAGTGGCCTTTCTCACTGGAGTTTCTCTCTTGATCTAGCTCATGGCATGAGTAAAGGACATTCTACATTTTTCACATCCTGTTTCTGGGAGAAAGAATAAAGGAGAAAGGGAAAGATGTCAGGTTTTTTCCCAGTGTGTTGTCATTACTCAGTGATGCCTTTAGAAGAACTGTTCTTCAATCACTGCTTAATTCATGATTGCATTAATCTTTCCCTTATTTTTTTTTTTTGTCATTCGTGGGTAGAATATACAGAAACACTAAAAAATGTGTAGGAGGTATTTTGAGCTAGAGCACCACAGGCATTTTAGATGTTCATTCCTTACAGTGAGAAGCAGACACCTTGGTAGATATGTGGATCTGTCCTTGAATTCCCAGTCAATATCTTTGAGTAGCAGCCAGGAAAGCTAATGGAGTTGTGGTTTGTTTTGGTTCTTTTTAATGCTGCAGTGATGCAATGTATGTTGTGTAGGGAAGCAAATTGCAAGATAAAAAGTCACCTGAGCCCTCCAACCTGCCATATGGCCCCAGAGACTGACACTGGAGGGCAAATCCATCATGAGAGACCTGGCAGGGGTTCTCAGGCAGAGGGGAAAAGGTGGAGCTGGGAGCTGTGGACACAGCCAGCCCAAAGCACACACCCTGCAGCAGCCTCCTGGCAGCTGCTGGAATGGACACTGTGCCTGCTGCTTCTGCTGATCAAAACTCTTGATTCCCCTGGTTTGGGGAATCCACTGAAGGGAAAGAAGCAGATGAGGTCACCTCACTCTTGGTTACCCAGGAATTCAGGGAGGAAAAGAATTTGACATCATTCTTTCTTCCTGTCACAACAGTCCCAAAGCCTGGAAATTCCTGCTTCCTTAAAACCTTGCAGGTCAGGCTGCCAACAAGATGTCAAGAACTTTTGGTTCCTGCACACAGATCTTCTTGTTTCAGAGCATACCTCTAAAACTAGTTAAAGGTACTGTGTATACCATGTTATGTATTTGTGCTGCTCTGTAGGAAATGAAAGCATTTTGTTGTAAAGATTGTAGTTGTGACTAATTTACCTTCTCATTATAGTACAGCTCAAGCTGCCTGCCTGATTGATGAACCTAAACAAACAGGACAATACAAATACCCTGACAAACTGCCAGGGCAGATTTATGATGCTGATACCCAGTGCAAGTGGCAATTTGGAATGAAAGCAAAACTCTGCAACCTCAGCTTTGTAAAGGTACCCATTGATGCACTTTTGAGAAGTTACAATGATGTGAGAGAGCTGCAGTACACTGAATAAGTACAAGTAGTACAGGGGTCTTCAGGGGCCTGGGCTATTTCTCTGCCTTATCTTGCCTGGCAATTTGCTTTGAAGGTATTGGCATTTTGGAGGAATATCCCAGCCCCAGAGGAGTTTCAGAAGGAAATGTGTTCCTTCCAGGAGTCATAAGGGGGGCACTTGAATCATCATGGGCCATGAGCCCTTGCCTGCTATGCTGTGGGAAATTAGCAGGCAGCAGAGTTTTGATCAAAGCTGGTGTGGGGTAAGAAGGACTCAGTTTCTTGTGTTTTACTTTTATGACAGCAAAGAGTCTGGGAGAGATCTATAGGGTTATTTTAGAGCAATGAAATGTAACTTATACTCTTGACTTCATGATGAATGATTAATTTAGATAAACCTCTTGTTTTAATGACTGGTACACTCCTTACTGGTCTCTTCAGAGAAGGCATTTTTAAAATAATCTGGAGTGCTCGTTCTGAAAAAATGTATGGTAACTTCTTTTACTCCTGTTATTATCCTGGAGTATTTTGATTTATTATATACTAACCACATTATTCAAGTGGTGGCAGCTGTGTTTCTTCCACAGCTCATAGACAAGGAAGAGGGAGTGAACAGCACAGACTGCCTTTCCAGAGATCTTCTGTGGTTTAGAAGAATCTTGTCTCTTCACAGTATTGTAGTCCCTGCAGACATGATGAAATTCTAGCCATGAGCTTTTTAACACTGTTTGTGTTCTATTATAATCTCACACTCAATATAATTTTAAGAAATATATAGTGAAATGGTGCATAAACAAGAAGGCAATATACAGAGTATGGTTGTGCTAGGAAACTTTAACCCAGGCTTTTCTAAATTCAGAAAAGAGTTTATTTATACATCTTTTAACATAGAAATTTATATTTGCATGTAAAAGCATGTTTCATTGATTACTCTTTTTAAACACCAGGAAATAATGGAAATGATGAGCACTGTAGGGAGTACTGTTTCCTTTTCAGGATATCTGCAAATCTCTCTGGTGTCACAAAGTGGGTCACAGGTGTGAGACAAAGTTCATGCCCGCAGCAGAAGGAACAGCTTGTGGCATTAGTATGGTAAGTTGTTTTATTTATAAAATATTTTTATCCTAACTTGAGTTTAGACTGTGTTTGATCAAATACAAGCTCCCATCAAAACCAGTTTTGGCCAGATCTCTCCAGATTTTCCATCCTGGACTTTGAGATTGCTTTGTAAATGATTGCACTGATGCATCTCCAGGATGTGGCCTCCCTGTGGTACCTGTCTGATGGAAGGGCCTGCTCCCTCTCCAGCTGTGGCATCAGGTATCTGGCAAATCTACATCAGTAAGAAAATACATGAATTGTAACAGGAGTTAGGTCATTGCTTCAAAGTCCACTCTGATATGAGCACACCTTAAGTCATAATATTTGCTATACAGACTAAGTTCATATTTTCATCAGAGATCACCACTAAAAGAGCTTATTTGTCTGAGTCAACCCTTCTAATTTACACTCATCTTATTTGTATTTACCCTCATTTGTTTGCTTTTATTTGAGTTGAACTTTCTAATTTACTCTCATCTTTAGTTATGCAAAATATTTTCTTTTCCTATAAGGTTTCTTTCAGCAGAACATTGTTTTGATTTTCAAGTTACTGACAAATGTTCTATATTGCTTTTTCTCTTTGTGCAGTATTTCCTAATTGAATCATAAAGGAGATGTTAGCAGAATTCTTGCAGGCTGTTTGTAAATTACACAGGCAGTGTTGAGGCTCTGCACCACAGGGCCATAAAGTAAGATGGATTTTTGGGGGAGGAGTAAGGTAAAAAAGCACTCTTCAAGAGAACAGTTTTGCACATTTGTTACCTGAGGGATCTTCAATTCAGAACTTGGACAGTTATCAGAACATAACTTATCTGTGCCACTGTGCAGATCCATGTCCCACTCCAGACTCCTCGTCCTGCTGTGAGCTGTTCAGTGGGTGACTTTATATTTATTAGGTATCAAGCACTGGAGCTTTTAAATGTGGGGATTTCTTTCTTTGCATCTCCTAGGTGCTGCTAACGGTGTTTTCTGTGCCTGTTTTGCAGTGGTGTCGCAGGGGCCAGTGTGTCCAGTACGGGGACCACGGGCCCAAGCCTGTCAATGGCCAGTGGTCAGCCTGGTCCGAGTGGTCCGAGTGCACTCGCACCTGTGGAGGGGGGGTCACCTATCAAGAGAGACACTGCAATAATCCAAAGTAAGACACAGAGATGGAAAGGTAGCTTTTTTATACTATTTGTGTTAATAGAACAGCAAAGGAGCAGAGTCCATTTCTGCAGGGAAATGATGATGTGTGTGGGAATGTTTGTGAGATGCCCAGAATGAGCAGTCAGGGGGTGGAAGAGAGAACTGTGTCCTGACACCAGGGAGCCAGAGGCTGGCTGCAGGCTGCTGGAGTGCCACAACACCTCCAGCCCATCTTACTCCTTTCAGTTTGGGACACTACAGTTTATCAAATACCTGCAGAAGTAAGGAAGCACCATACAGACACCTTCACATTCTTCATTTTTTAATTTTACATTTAAGGAAGCACCATACAGACACTTCTACATTTTGCATTTTTTAATTTTTCATTTAAGGAAGCACCATACAGACATTTTTACACCTAACAGCCTCAGAGCAGGACAAAAAGATCTTAAAAGCTATTAAGACTTCTGCTGAGAGCATATTATCCAGGATGATAAGGACAGATGTCTGTGCATGTCTGTCATGTTCTTTGCATTTTTTTTATATTTCCTGAGTCAAACTAAAGTTGCTGAACCCTAGAATTTTGTGCTAGTTCATGAAACATTTTATTTGCCTCTAATTAATACCTTATCTCTGTAAATACTATTCATTATAATAAGTATTTCAAAGTAGATGAAAAGTGTTAACTGACCAGCATCTTTCCCAAGTACTCAACTCACTGCAACTTACAAGAAAAAAATGATTTCCCTATTTTATTTCATACACATATTCAGCAGGCACAGACACATGTATCCCTCATTGCACACAATAAAAGCAGCATTTAAACTGCAGTAATAAAAAACAGAGAAAATATGACACAGTTTATATGAGGCTGTAAAGAAGCCTCTCATATACTATAGAGTGCTGCAGTAATAATATCCATGCTTCACATACTGTGTTATAGGAGAATGTGAGTTAGTTAAAATAGTCTTTATCACCCTCAGTCAAGCCAATTTTTGTAGAGCCATGGCAGAGCGTTTTGTCAACGTTTTCTGTTGTTTCTTAGTTCATTTTAATAAATAAAATTACTTGGATATTGTCCTTTGTTAAATGGTTTAGCAAAAGAATGCAGGGTCTCAGTAAGAGGCCATATGTATATATTTTGGTTTTCCTGCTTTGGTCCCTGTTTTTCTTGCTGAATTTATATGGCTGCAGATTGTTCTTTGCATTTATGCATAAGCTCCCCCTTGCTCTCCCTGTGTGACAGGAGAATATCCAGTGGTGGAAATGGTTCCATTTGGTGCACTGGTGTGATTGATAAAGATTTCTGGGGTTTTCAAACAGAATCTCTTCAACATGAAGTGTGTCAGCTGCTGTAGCACTTAGAACTTTCCTCCAGACTCAACTGTCTGTTCTAATAAAGATTTGATATAACCAAGTCGTACTTGGTACCAGAGCTGGATTGTGTTCACACTAGATTTAATTCCATTGTATTAGTGGTAACCCAGTTAGGGCAAAGAGAAGATGGTATAAATCACTGTCTGATTGACATTGATGGAATGACAGGAGTATCAATAAGCCACACAACAGCGCATAAATGTCCAGGTAGCCATGTTTGCCATCACAGCATTTTGTGGAATCAGAAGAAAAATAATATCATCTATTTCCAATGCTTCACCACACAGAATGATCTAAGGACTAGTTTCTGTTCATTGTTCACCTCTAAAAACACACAGCAACTCAGAATAATGTTTCCTTTCTTTCTGAATTTCTGAAACACATTTCAGATGTTTATATATTTTGGTTCATATATATATATGTTATTTTATACGTGATATATTTATTTCACTTTTCCTAATCCAGATTTGTGCAGGAGCTAATGCTTGTTTTGTTCAAAAGGTCAGTAGATGATTTTGGATAGCAAAATATTGAAAATGACAAAGAATGACATTTCTGTAAGAGAGCAGAACAAGGGTGTAGATCTATGAAAAACTGACTGGACTCTAAAATGAAGTCAGAACGATTGACTTTTTATGAATATTGAGGGAAATGTCTCAGTTTCTGGTGATTTTAAAGGTGACCACCTTAGTAGAAATTTAAGGGCAAGTGAAGACTTCAGCATCAGGCTGCTGTGTTTGAAAATCTTGTTACCTGTGTGAGTTTGTGAAATCTTCCTCTTGCAAATAACATCCAACCTTCCTCCAACTACCAATTTTCAGACAGCCCTTGTGACCAGACTCTAAGAGCTCTGGGCATGGCTTTGGAATTCCCACTGGAGCTGTGTACAAATTCCCACTGGCAAACACCCATGGGCATCACCTGCAGTCCACAGAGCTGGGCAGATTTGCTAAAATCATTATGTTCCTGTAAATTGTCACAGTGTAATTTCATGGATCTGGTTTTCATACACCACAGCACTTTACAGTTGAGGTACTTTTCCAAGCTAGAAATCGATTGCATAATTTAATAGTTTAGCTGGGAAAGAATCTGAAGAGTGCCCGAGAGATTTAAATTAATACCTAAATCATATCTGTGGGACTGCATCCTACACTTGACAATAGTGCATTGTTCAGCAGAACAGAATGGAGTTGTAGGCATGTGTGCAGTCAAAAGACTGAATCAAAACTGCTTGAACATTCTTTTTTAAAATCTTTTGTGTACAGTGTCTGTAACAGTGATTACAGAAAATGTGAGGTGTAAACTGATGAATATTAATGATGCCATTTAAGGTACTTCTAAAAGAGAAAGACTGTGAAAGATGCTGTAAACCTTTCAGATTCATGCAGAATAATAAAGCTTTGTGATACTATCATAATATGGCCACAAGATGAGCAGAAGCATTCTTACATGAAATTAAATGATTACAGAAAGGAAAATAGGAAAATAGGAGCCCAGAATTTTGGAGTCTTAATTCATTTGTTATTGCATGAAATACTTTCCTTGATCACATGAATTCCTGGATTTCTCATTCTCTGTGTTGTGTTGCAGTGAATATAATGGTTTAGGAAATACACCCTTACCAGGGTACTCCAGAATTGATTTAATTAATTGATTAATTAATTTGTTTAAGCTACTCTTGTAGCATTTTAATATTTGAGTCTTATATGGAGTGGAGTACTTACCTTTTTGCACTCAGACTCTTTTTCCAGATCCATCTTGGGAGACTTTTTCTTGCTGGCTTTTCTCACCAAATGTCTCCCTTTTCCAGATATCCTCATCAAGAGCTGCTGCAGGTCAGCCTGTTTGTGTCAGTGCTGGGGGGTCACAGAGGGATGGAAGCTTTAGGCTGTATCTGTGTTGGTGGAACTGTACCACTACAGAAATACTGGAATCCCTTGGTGCAGGGCATTCCTCTCTAAGTGTGGATCCACCAACAGCTTCTGGAGGCACTCAACCCAAAATCTACTGGTGTTACAGACATCTCCAAGAAAAGCGTGATTTTCTCAGTGTGGATAATAGTGTTTCATCAGAAATTTGCATTTGTAGATTTCCCATCTCATTTCCTGTGAATCACTTAACTCCTACTGAAATCTTGTTGGTAAAAATGAAGGTGGAGAAGTTTCCATCACTTTCAAGCCAACAGTTTCAGTAATGGGAATGTCACTGTAATATTAAAATGCTGTAATAGAGCTGGGAAACAGAATGCTTCTTTCAGAGCTCCCTTAGTTTGGAGGAGTTTTATCCCATCCTCAAATACAAGAGTGTGGCTGGAAATCATGATCTAGCCATAAATAATTCTATTATATTTCTTATTTGGTGGCATTTACTTGGAAGGAGGTTGCATCTTTTCCTTACACTACAGCAGAATTGTTTTCTGGGGTTGAAGGAGGTCAAAAATCCTCCATGTACTGAAGCTGTAAAGAAAGTCTGTAGGGAATTGAGTCAGCACCCAACAGCTTGGCTGCCTTAACTCAAAGCTCTCACCAATTGCACAAAGTCAATATAAACATTCCCTGATTTCCCTGATGTTCCATATCCTCCCTGCCCTTCACAGGCTGGATTGCCACCAGCTAGGACAGAAAATTTGACTTTAAGACCTTCACCTTTATACCCAGTATCAGTGTAGCTGGCAGGTGACCTCAGGAAAAGGCAGTGGAAGTTGTGGTTTTCTTCCACAGCACATTTTGTTGGTGATTTAACCCAGTTTTAAATACACTAACAGGTGGGTTTCCATCTCTTTCTGTGAAAGACTGTTTTGCAGCCCAGAGTTCTGAAATAGGCAGATACTGTGTAAGTAAAGCATAAAAAAAAGGCAAGTCCTAGCTTGGTTAGAGGGTTAGACATATGGGAGTTAAAATTTATACCAGAGCAAACAGAAGAAGCACCTGGATTTTCTCCACATTGCACTGAGCTCTCTCCATGTTACTCCAGGCATCAGCAAGTCAGGAATTGCATGGGATCCTTGGATGTGGGGAATAGTTACAGCATAGTGTTCAGGGATTTCAACAAACAATATGTTTCAATTGTACATTCTGTACTCTTAGAATTTTAATTTTTTTCTGTTAATTAATATATTACTGTTATTCAGTATCTTGTGTAATACTCTGGGGTTTTTTTCTTAATGTGTTTGTAATGTGGGCCAAGCTGTCCACTCAAAATTATCTTGTCCTTCAAGTAAGTTCCTTAATTTTAAAAAAAAAATCATTGTGTAAATGAGTGCAAGTGTAGTAGTATTGGTACATTTCTTTTCACTTGATGCAAGAAATGTACCAATACAACAAAGACTTCTTAGAATCTGTTATTTTCAAGACTTGGCTCAGTGCTTGCAGATGTTATCTGAGCATTGTGAAACTGCACAAATGACATCAGTGAATTGCTGAGTTAAAAAGAGCAACTCATGCATTTTGCATTGTTTTACAATGTCTGTGCACAGACCAAAAAGGTTAAAAAATTAATATTCTGATAATGTGAGGTATGAACAGAGTAACAGAATATGCTCTTTCCATTCTGGCCAAGATGAAGGGAAATGCCCAGGTGAGGTTTGCTGAAGTGGATGTGACATGGTTAAAATCACCCCTGAATTCCAGCATTTTCTTACAGCAGGACAACTATGCGTGGTCCCTGGTTCCTCTGGCTGTTTAAAAGCACATTTTTTCAAAATGATTTACAAAAGAAATGAACGAGCAAATGTAATCATTCATTCTCTTTTTGTTTGATCAGTGTTATGTTATCCTTTATTAACTCTAATTGTGATAGGTAATTCTTTGCACATGTTTGTTCATTCCTTGGTTACAGCAGGGTAAAAATAGCTGTATAACAAGGTTGAACCCAGCCAGTACCAAATAGCCCTATAAATTTAAATTAGTGCAAACATGACTCACCTCTAGATGGTTGCATCTTTGCTGAGTCTGCAGTGATCCAAGTAGGTAATTCATGTCAACTGCTTTGCTTGCTTTTGGGAACCATGAAATTTAATGGCCCATATAAGAAATACTGATCTCCTGGGGCAGAGAGTGTCCTCTCCCGTTCCCTGTATTCTCACACACGTGTAACATGCCAATCACAAGAATGGGAGATTTTGCAAAATCATCTTTTCCTCTTTTCATAGGCCACAGTATGGTGGGAAGTTCTGCCAAGGTTCTGGTCGAGTTTATCAGCTCTGCAATAAGCAGCCTTGCCCAGCAGACAGCCTGGACTTCCGAGCCCTGCAGTGTGCAGAGTACAACAGCAAACCCTTCCGGGGCTGGTTCTACAAGTGGAAGCCCTACACCAAAGTGGAAGGTGAGAGTGGTCCTGCTCTCAGGGGCTCTGGGCACCAATGCACCCTGTGCTCTGGGCAGATGCAGGCTCACTGGCTCTGGCTGAGAGGTGTTTGTGTTGTGGCAGAGCTGGAGCCAGCCTCCCGTGTGATCCTGCCTGCATGGACATGCAGGATTGATTTGGCTTGGGAATTCGAGTCCTTGTCCTCACCGTGACTCCCCGGTTGTTGCCTCCCCTCTCTCATTTTATATTCCACATTGCTTAGTCTGAAACCCAAGCAAAACAATTTCCATGGAATTTTCTGCATGGGAAATGTAAGCTTCCACAATAGCTCTACCAGAATCATCCTTCTTTTGGAATGTTCTCAGATTTCAAAACGCAACAGTAAATCAACCTTTTGACTTTTCTGCTGGTATGGTCCCATGAGAAGTGGAAATGCAAACAATGTACTGGCATGCATTTTTCAAAGTCATCTTTTACTGAGAGATCTTTATCAAGTTCAGGTCTCACTAACTATTTCTGTTATTTTGTATAAGCAAGTTTATTTTTACTTTATGCATCTTAATTTTGCAAGTATTTTGAGTCAGTATTCATTTTATTAGCTAAAACAATTACTTCAGTTTGGAAGCTGCTTTGTTTAGCACATGTACAAATTTGCTTTTGATGATAATGTTTATAATTAAAAATATATATGCACATACATGTAACTTTCATTTGTAGCATGATTATATTTTCTTCAAGTCTTTGTGGACATTTTCATAGTTATTTAAAAATGTCCTAACAGGCCAGTGTGAACAGAGGAAAGAAGTGATCTGTGGTTTCACAGCATGTACCAGTGGATATTGTATAATAGGGCGAAAAAATACATCTTGTTAAATAGAATTTAAGGTGGCCTACATTAGTTTTCAATGGAGGGACTGTATTTAGTAAAAGAGGCTTAAAATTAGGGATAAGGGACGTAATTTTCAAAAGCAAGATGTCCCCAAGTGATTCTAAAGTTAAAAATGCCCATCCTTCCTCTCAGCTGCTTTGTAAAAGCTCCCCCAAGATCTAAATTTATCGTTCTGAAAACATGATCTGGTTTTCAAAATTGCTACAGATGCTTTGCTTCTGTAGAAGGGACTACTGAAAATCCAGCTGCTGATTTAACAATAAAAGGATCCTCTTTTGAATCCAATTTCATGTTCTTGAAAACTGTTTTATTTGTTTCACTTAAATTTGTATTAAAACTCTGCATTTCAGCGATTGTGACAATATTTACAATTTCGTGACTGGTTTTGTCTATGCAGAATTAATCACCACTTTATAACACCACCCCTGTGTAAGGAGAAATTTGACAATGGTTGGGATTTATTGGAGGAAAAATACTTTTGTTAGGGGGAAGCCTGGCTGCATTTCTAGCTTTTAGCTGAACTGGTCATTTGTGCCATGTTATCCCTTTCCCAAGTTAAAATAAGCTTCAAATAAGATTATTGTCTTATTTCTCTCATTTCTCCCATTTCTCTTAATAAAAATTAAATTTGAGCCTGTGAAGCAGAGGAACTGAAAGCAGGATGCAGCAGCAGAGCTGAGGCAATGCTTCTATACAGAGTTTGAATTCTTAATTCTTTGTGGGGATAAGCAAACCCACGTGTGTTTTAAAGCATAATATAAACTACTCTATTTAGCTATATTTCTGTTTAGCTACATTCTGTTGTCCTAAGTTGTCACCATGACAACTTAGTTCATCCTTGTAGCTTATCTTCTAGAATACAGGAAGAAATAACAGCCAAGATGCTTTTTATCTCTTTAACACTGCAGGTCTGCTAATGCTTCCTTGTCTTTTTTTGTTTGTTTGTTTGTTTGTTTGTTTTCACCCCAGAGGAAGACAGATGTAAATTGTACTGCACAGCTGAAGACTTTGACTTTTTCTTTGCAATGTCCAGCAAAGTGAAGGATGGAACTCTGTGTTCTCCAAATAATTATGATGTTTGTATTGATGGAATATGTGAAGTAAGATAAAATTAAGTTTCTTACAATCCTAATGTCTGTATTTTTTTTTATTAGTGGGCAGTTGACTCCTTTAGGGAAAATGCAGCTGTTTCTTCAAATTCCCTTTTGTCTGAGTCCTTCACTTGTGCCTTTTGGTTGCAGCAAGTAGGGTGTGATCATGGACTTGGTTCCAAAGCTGTGTTGGATGCTTGTGGAGTTTGTAAAGGAGATAATTCAACGTGCAAGTTCTTTAAAGGCCAATACTTGACCCAGCATAAAGCTAATGGTAAGGAAAACTTTTCCTCATGATCATCAACTCACTGCTCTGCTCTGCTGTGTCCCCATGTGATATATTTGATTCCTTGCTCATTTGGGCAGTGGCTGAGGGTCCAGATGTGAGCTGAAAATCACAGGGAGAGTGAGAGGAGAGTTCACATTTCTCCCGTTTCTTGGTAACAAGAGGGCTGTGAGCATAAGTCTTGGTTAGTTAAACAATCCTCTTGTTTCTTAAGACACATTTTCCCTTTACATGTGAATTTCCTCTTAAAAGAGATTGTAGGATTCAGGCAAGTGAAAAAATAGCTGTCAGCGGCTCTGACTGAGATGGGACTGTGGAACATATAAAAAGCAATATAATACACAGCATAATGCCAAACATGACAGTATTTCCATGTCCATTTTCAAATTAAGTTGTCTGGAAGCTGTCCAGCTGTTTCAGTGGAAGATCCAGGCACTGGGAGGTGGACTTTCCTGTCACAGGCTTCTTGGGAAATAATCTCACTGTGCTGCAGTTTTTCAGGCATAAAACACAGCTGAGATTTCAGTACCCACAGGGGCGTTTTGGGGATTTGTTTGCTGTTGGTCATAAGACATGTCCTTACTGCAGTGATGTAGGCCAGGAGGTTGTCCAGGGTGTGGTGATGCAGCCCTGGCTGGCAGCAGGGACATCCTCTGGTGTCCAGGGCTGTGTGAAGACTCTGCATCCCACCTCACCTCTAAGCCCTTCTGGTTGGCAGTAGTGCCTTCTAGAAGTAGTAACTTCCAAGGGAACTACAGGGAAAGCTACAGTGGAGCCACCATTAGTGTATTCTGCATTTTTCTAAGGTGAACTTGCTTTTTCTTGCCTTTAATCACAAGAAAAAAATTCAGGAATTGAAATACCTCAGTTACTCTGATTACAGGCCGCATGGGCAGGGTGGGGGCGGCCTGTTAAAACCGGAGCGGGTTTCTCCTGGTGAAAACGGAGCACCTTGGCGGGTCAGAACAGCCACGTTATCTTCTGACCTGTGATAACTTTCAGATTGGCTCAGAAAGATGGGCCAGCTCTGTCCGTGTGCCAGCTGCCAACGCGCTGCTGCCTCCTCTCCTCACAGACTACTACGCGGTGGTGACGGTGCCAGCGGGCGCGCGCAGCATCCAGCTCCGGGAGATGCACGTGTCCCCCAGCTACCTGGCCGTGCGCAGCCTGGCCAGCAGGTACTACCTGACAGGGGACTGGACCATCGACTGGCCAGGGAAGTTCCCTTTTGCCGGGACAGTGTTTGATTATCAGCGCTCCTTCGACCACCCCGAGAGTCTCTACGCGGCAGGACCCACTAATGAGACGCTGGTCTTTGAAGTAAGCCTGGCTTCTGTTTGTTCTTGCCCTGATGTCCATTACAGAATTGGCAGCGACAGCTTCAGCTCTGCGCTGGGGCTCTCAGAGAGATTAAAGAGTAGTGTTGAGTCTCAATAGCGTTCAGACTTCATTGTGTGGTTGTGCTGGATTGAAAGGCCTTCCGCTGCTTTATCGAGGTCTGAAGTTTAGTAAACTGTCACAAGTTCAGTGAAAAAAACACCCTACAGCATAATCTCTGAGTCGCACAGGGGAGATGGAGATTATAAATGCCTCCGGTACGTGGCATGCCATAAAATCCAATAATGTAAAAATTGAAGGTACCATTGTGTCAATGCTCAATGGTTACAGGTTCAAATAATGCTTCTGAAACTGCAGGTGAGTGGAGCCATTTTCACATCCACCATGGAATGCAGTCAAAACACCACACATAGGTTCCTCTAGTATGAATTTCTGTTGGTTCAGTTTTTCTGTTATGTATGTTTATCTAACAATCAAATTTGTGTGACCCACTTTGTTTGCCAGATGTCCTGTGTTGGAACTATTGTAAGCAGAAAGAAAACTTGGTGCTTACATGGTTAGTTCAAGTTTTACAATTTTGAAATTGGCCTCTGCTACTGCTGTTCTAAGAAAAATCTCCTTCTGCATTAGGCTGCTTAACTAGATTTTCTTGTAAAATGCATCAGAACATCTGAGGGGCCATTTCTGGATGAATCATCAAGGTCCTTGCTTCCCCTTAGCTCCATTAGCTTACCTTTTTTTAGCTCTAGCAGGTCTTTGACTTTGTAACTCAGCTGTTAAGTCTGTTTTGATGAATCCTTCCATCCCTGTGAGAAGGAAGGATCCCTCCCCAGCAGGGATTCAGTTCCTTCCCACACCTTCCAGCAGCTCTCTCGAAGGTGCTGTGCCCCTATCTGGGGCAGCATCCTGCTCTCCTTGCCCCATCCCCTCTCCCAGCCTCTGGAATCCCCTCCCTGGCCCAGCTTGGGCCTGTTGAACCATGAAAGAGCAAGCACAGACTGGGACATGAGGTATATCCTCCAAGGATTATTACAGCTTTCACAAGTGTCCAGTGAAGTGTGTATTTGGAATACTGAAGAGCTTTGCTGCTCTTCCTGCTGGCTGAGTAATGGACTGAAGCGTGTCCTTAAGAGCCACTGAAGGCCCTGGACCCTGGGTTAAAGCTCTTCAGGGTGGGTGAACACAAGTTTTAGAACAGGCAGTTTGACATGGGCTAAAGCTTTGTCTTTCCTCCAAATTGCCATCACAATTCACAGTGCCTTTTGCAACATCTTTGTCCATTGAAAACTGAAGAATTTTCATTTTGGGTATGTGTATTCATAGGGATATTCATTTAGTCCAGTCAGTTTGGTCTACAAGCTATATTCATGCTCCCCTCTCTGCAGATCATCTGCCTTACACCAAAACAACCACACTTACAAATGAAGTGCTAAGCTGAACTCCCAGGAATATTATTTGTCATAACCCAAAATAGATTTGAGCTGCATTATTATTATAGAGCTGAATGTGAATAATAAATGGCCTGCAGAAAGACTTGGCTGCATATTGTGCACGTACTTTGCAGAATAAAGATTAAAGAAAAGAAATTAATGCCAAATAACACTTTTATTTTCATCCTTTCAAATTATGCTAAATAGTTTTATTAAGATGTAACATTTAACTGGAGGCTGTTGCTCCTTTCAGAGCTTATTTAAGCTTCCCTTGTATTTTTATTGAAATACCTCCATCGCTGGCATTGGTAGCTGGGGATTCTAATGACTAAAAATGTGATGTGTTCCCCAATTACACATCTCTATGAAATGGACTGAAGATTTATTTGCCCCTTTAATAATTTAAGCAACATTCAACAAGCTGAATTCCGAACAAAACTGCAGAATTTTCTCTTCAGATATCTGCATTATTTAATTTACTTTATTTATAATTATACAAAAAATAAAAATAAATAATAAATATTATTTTATTAATAATAAATATAATAATAAATTAATAATATAAATTTATATAATTGTGTAATAATTTATACATTATTATAACTTACCAGCAACTCGAAGAAGCAAAAATGCCAGAAAACTGAAGAAATATGTTTTGAGAAAAACATATTGCTGAATGTCTGCTTGCAGCCATAACAGTGAAACAAATCCTGCTTCAGCTCTAAATAGCAGTAACTGATAGCAGGCTGAAAAAAAGAGTGTTTAGGCACACTATAGTATAGCTTCATTTTCATTTTTATCTCATCAATAACTTTCAGAGAAGCACACAAAACTTTTCTGCTGCAATTTTTCATTCCACTAAAACTTCATATAAGATGAGGTTTTCCAGGGTTTGTACCTCAACTTCTTCCTGTAATCTTTAGATTTTTTTCTTTTTTTTTTCTTTTTCTTTTTTTTTTTTTAAATTAGGCTGTATTCAAATGTTACTTAATACTTCTTTTCTAGATTTGGGCTGCTGTTTTTCTTCCAGAATAATTCAGTGTGAGCTCTTGTAAAATGGTGTACTGCAGGTACTGAGGACTTGGATAAATTGTATGTATACTACAGGAGATTTTATTATTTAGGTGGGCAGAAAATAGAAGGTTTTGCAGCTGTATTTATTGCCATTCACCTAAGACTGAATGCCAGATTAACACAGCTTGTGCCCACTTTGTTCTGCAGTTATAATTTTGTTAGAGATTTGTGTGGTGACTGAAATGGTCCAGGTTTTTGCCTTTGTTTCTGCATGCAAAGCAGGCTGCAGGTATCCAGAAATCTCAGACTGTGCACGTCCTCTGAGCAACATTCCCAGGAGAGATGGGACCAGACAGGTCTGGCAAGTCTGTGCTCAAGGCAATCACTTCCTTTGAAATGCAGTCATCCTCCAAAATATTTTCTTGAAAGAGACATCTGAAGCATGTATTGAGAGAGCAGAAGGAGATGCAAATAAGAAAATAAATCTTTAAATTTCCCATGGTCTTTCACACCACAAGTTCAGCCCTGCAGTTCTATGAGATGTGTTATATTTATATTTCATTGTGCAGTGTGTTCCTGTGCATCTGCTTTTCTGTCAGGCTTTTCAATAGTTCAGCTGAGCACATATCATTGCATCAGACATTGCAATCCTCAACACTATTCAAAAATGGGTCAGACATTTATGTCAAAAAAGACATGAAGTGGTTTTCTTATTTACCCTAAATTTTCACCAGACCCTCCCCTCCATATCTATACTTCTATATATCATAGATATGTAATTATGGGAATGAATCAAACTAAAAAAGACAAAGAGTAGTGACTCTGTAATTTAGCTGGGTTGTGAGAGAAAAAGTACAAACTGTAGTGGCCAGATATTTTCTGAAGAGGAGAACATTGTGAGATGAATGTGGAATTAATGTGTATGAGTTGTATTTCCTGAGCACAACTGCTGAAGGGTGAATGCATGGTGAGGTTTTAGGATTCATCAGGATCCCTTCAGGATTGTTCAGGAATTGATTTCACAGAGAGGGGAAGGGAAAAGCCAGTAAACAGACATCCTGCAGAATTTGTGTATCAGTGTCCTTCTGAAGTTAACATTACTGATATTTTTGGTGATTATGTGTTTTCAAAACCCAGTAAAAGCTGAAATTATTCAGAAGACAGTTGCTGAAATAGCCCAGTTTAGATCACATGAAATAAAGGTCAGTGGTCAGAGGAGTAGAAATATAATAGATGTTAATCTAGGATGAGAAACTGATACCAGCTTTTTAAAATATAGTTTTCATAGCATATATGTCTCATCTTAAATAGAAACCTGCTAGAAAAATGTATATAATATATATATATATAAAATTATTTCTTTTAAATGCAGCTGAATACCTTCAGCTCATGTATCTGTTATTTGGACCTAGGTAATCCAAGGTGAGTTCTTCCAGTTTAAAGACCTTTTCAGTGGTTTTTCTGTTAACTGAAATATATTTAACTTGAGGAGAAACAGTATATTTATCATAAATTATCTAGCTTTGCAAACAAGGGAGGATCACTGGGGACATTCATTTGGTGAAGTATTCAGTCACCCTCCAGGACTCACTCAAATGCTGGGAGAGATTCTAAAAGGGCACAAGAAACAAAACTTTATGTGGGCATGAAAAAGGCTGCAAGGCCAGGGATTGAGGAACTAATTTAAAAACATGAGAGTTTTGTAATTTTGTGTTCCCTTCTGTCAACAAGCAGATGAAGGAAGATTTGACTCCTTTGAGAAGTCAAATACAACCAAAGAAAGCAAAGTTTTCTGGGGTGAGACAGGATGAGTACCCTCACTGGAGTTTACCTCAAACTTGGTGAAACATTAAATCAAGAAATTGTGACATCTTTGTGAAATAGAGTTTATTTTACCATCAATAAGTTACAGATGGAAAGGATGCTTTGTAAGGAGGCAGACATCCACAGGAGGAGAAGGTGAATGGAGCTTCAAGGCAGGAATAAGTCTTATTTAATCCAGTAAATCACTTCCTCTTTATCAATAGGGGAAAACAGGAGAGGTGGAATGGCTCTGCTTATGATGTAGCTGCTACTGGGAGAAAGCCAAGTTGCAGTTATAAAGGATTACATTTATTATTAGCTACTAGATGATAAATTTGTACTGATTTCCCCTGAAGAGAAAGTAGGCTAAAGAGACCTAAGATGTACTTATAAGATACAGATGTTGACTCAATACAATGGATAAAAGGGTTCTCCTGTAGTGAGGAGAGATTAGCTGGACAGCATCCCTGAAGGTTGTACATTTAGCATGTGAACAGTGAAAAAATGGAGCACAGTAACAATGGAAGATAAATTTGAAACAGCTGAAGTAGAAATGAGATCATATAGGACCCTTTCAAGGATACTTTTTTTTTTTTTCCTTTTAATGACCTTAGTGGACTTGAAAAACAGTAATTTGTCATAAGCTTTTAGTTAGGACTGTGTTTAAAGTTATTTTAGAAGTATTGAAGAGATAAAACCCCTTTTGTTTTAAGGTTTGCCTTAAGTAGCAGTGGGTAGTTCTTCCTTTACTGCTTTCCAAACAGGTGTTCTCCCACTTTCCTTTGAAGCCCTGGTGCTGCCATTCTCAAGGATCCCATCCAATAACTGCCCATTCAAGACAACACACTGGTTTCAAAATGTGTTTTAAACACCTTTCCACCAGAGCCATATGCTGCATGCTTAGATATACCAGCATAAATTCACAGAAGGAATTAATGTTGATTGAATAGAGAAATCAGAATGTGGCTGAGGATGTTGGATGTTACAATATTTATTAAACAGCATGTAGATCCCCAGTGGATGGGAGCTGCAGGTCTCTAGCAGAGCCCAGCCAGGCACTTGCCTTCACACAGATTTCTGTCTGCCCTCTCTGCAGGCTGGTATGTACCCCTAAAGAAACTGTCACAGACTCCAAAGCATGGGGGTGGCCCAGGAAATGTAGGTGATCTTTGCAGTGTGGATGCAGCTTGAGGATGCAGATCAAAGGCTCTGTGGGTGCTGGGATGTGGATGCTGGCATTCAGAGTTTGGGCTCATGCCCATTTTCTGAATTGGGCACATGCAGAATGTGTGCAGATGAAAATAGTCCTTTTTACCTGGATTTTTTCCTCTATGCTCAGCTTCACTCTGCAAGTGATTTGTAAATGTCTGTCAGTCCTCCACAGAGATAACAATCCTATTTTTCAGCATGCTCCAAAGCAGGCATTAGTATTCTTTCCTATACATTGAACAAAACATTGTGGAAGGAATAGGAAGGTAGCTTGTATCAAATAATCTCTTTTAATTCAGTGTGCTGCAAGTAATTTCACGTACACATCTTACAATAAAGAAATACTGGAAAGCACTGAGTCAATCATAACAAAGCAATGTTAGTAAAAACATTAGTCTTTAAAAATTTGACCTGCAAAATAGAGTATTATATTGGAAACTTAGGATGGCCATGAGAAAAAAAAAAAATCTCAAACAAAGGAGCAGATGCACAGCTAGTTTAGAGAATTTATTGGTTTAGCTTTCACATCAAAATTAGCAGCAAAAGGAAAAGGTTCTTTACTCAGGAGAGTTCAATTTATCCATTGTTTTAACATTTTGTGCCGTAAGCTAAAGCCACAGCTCTTTTTCTCCGGAATAGATCCAGCAGATTCCAGCCGTAGAGCCTGTGGTTTTCGAACTCAAGAAGCTGTAAATTTTATAACTCTGCGCCCTGCGGTCAGAGCTGCTGAGTGTTGTGTCTGAAGTCAGGTGGTTGGTGTGTTAAAGGTAGACATTAAACAGTTCTGTTGAGAAACTGGAAATGTTTAAGGAGGTTGTTTGCCAGCTGTAAATTTGGGAGCAAATGCCAGTTGGCTGAAAAATGCTGGAATGCATCCAGTTAAGTAGACTAGTGCTGGAGGTCTTTCCAAATTTGTAGGTCTGATAACTTGGCTGAATATGCAGACCTCAGTTATTGGGTTGTTAAGAAGGGGCTTTATAATGAGTGTTTGAAAATACGATAGAAAACTTTTTATATGCTCGTTACTTTGGCAAAATTGCAACTTTGCAATAGCATTGCATTCCTGGTGAAAACTCGGTTGGACCTTATACGTCGTGTACTATTTTTCAGCTGAGCGCCAGGGACTTCAAAGCATATGTGCTTTTTTGTGCCCTGCAATATTTTTGTCTCCAGTACTGTTCCATAGTTTGATTTTGTCCCCTTTTCTGATGCAGATGATGCAGGAGGAGGGACACCTGACAGTGGTGCAGCTCCTGCTTGATAAACATTCCTGCTGGGTGGGAAGGGGCTCTGGCTTTGGTTGCTGGCCAGAAAATGGAGAGGAAGTTCCCTTCTCCTGCCTGTTAGAATTGTGGCTACTTCCCAATGTGCAAGGAGGGGCTGTAGCCCAAGGTCTTAAACTGTGAATGGCCCAGCTTGCCTGATGTGCAGGATTTACCCCCGAGCACTCAGCCAGCTGCAGCATGGTGTGGCTGTTCTCTGAAGGGATGGATTCTCATAGCTCTGCTTCTGACTCGTCCCAGGTCATTCCCCTCACTCTGCTTGTGGCACTTTGGCATTTAGGGAAAGAAGTGGGAGACACTAGCAGAATATTGCTCTAACAGGAGTAAAACTGCCCCTTTTACCTTCTCATCCTCCCCCTTTCCTGTTCTGAACTCTGTGTTCAGAATGCATTCCATCTGTTCCTTGCCTACACTGTCACAAAGAACACTTTGAGAAGACAAATGTTTGGTCTAATACTTCAAGATATTTTTATGAGAAAAGTTTTAAACTTTGCTGCTTTTTGGCCACTGGCACAGCACAGTTTTATGACAGTTGTCAGAATCAAATGAGATGAGGACTAACCCTTACACAAGGTCTTGTGGTAGGGACAAAGCCTCCTCCTCCTTTAACACAACTTATGAAAAGGCCAGACAGAATTTCAGCCTCTGAGCTTGAAGGAACACAGAGCACCTACTGAAATGGGAGAAAGTGTTTCTGGCTGCCTAAGATGCCGAGATCTGTGCTAATACCTTAGACTTGGAGGATGAGTAAATGTAAATTAAAATATTTTGAGGTCTGGTCTGCAAGAAGAACCAGGGAAGGCATTGTTTTAAATGAAGAACTGTATTAGAGGGCTCAGTTTTTACTACAGTTACCACACTGCATTTTTTTTTCTGAAGCACATACTCTGAAGCTTTATGCTTCAGATATTTGTCTCAATTTGTCCTTGAGAGGAGGAGAGTAGAGTGAGCACATTGTTACAACCCATTTTATCTGTAATGCCATTGGACTTGTGGTTCAATATTCCAACTCTAGAACAGCTGTTTTAACAGATGGACTTTTTGCTGTCAGCAGTCTGATAGATTTGTAAAACCAAAAATGTTACTTTGGCAAAGTTGCGGCTTTGCAATAGTATTGCATTCCTGATGAAAACTCCATCAAATGTTATACATCCTGTACTATTTTTCAGAAGAGGTGTTTTCCTTCATCTGAAGGGGCTGTTAAATATTGTCACATTTACATCAGATAACAATGAATAACCAAGGGGAAAAGTAAAGTCCTGAAGAAAGTTACACTGGGAATGGTTTGAATAGAGTACAGCAAAGAGGAAGACACAGAAACACACATGGAGGAAGGAGCCTAAAGTGAAATATAGAAGCTTTGTGAGAGCTTATTAGTGAGCCCCATGTGCTGGGGGCACAGAGCACTGTGGAGGTTTCCTGGGGAGGCAGTAAGAGATCCTGATATCTGCAGGGCAGAGAGGAGTTGCACAGTACTCTCAATTCTTGTGTTTCCTAATTTCACAGTATTCCCTTTTATCCTGTTGTAAAATAGTTGTGATATATACTTGCACCTGTTACTCACCCCTAAAGCAGATCTGGTAATCCTATTTCTACCAAGAATTTTCATTCAAAATAGAGGTTAGTAATCACTCTCAGATCTATTTCTTCCATAACCTCACAGGTATTCTAAGGTGTTCATGAATTTAACTTGGATGGCTGAAAAAATTCACATGAAATACTGGATTTGCCTGTGCTTGAAGGAGTTTCTAATCTGAATCCTCCTGGGAGAAGGTGCATATTCTACAATTCACTTGGAAGTATTTGCCTTTTGCAGCCCTAATTGCTGTACTCTCAGTTTGGATCATTATTGAGGTTCCCCGACTTAAATCCATTAATTCCATTATTTGTCTACTAAGAATGGAAATTATAGCATCCATTTTTCTTCCTTCCCAAAAAGTAAACACTGTGCAGTCCAGATCCTTCATGTGTTCAACATCATTGAGCTGCAGGTCATGTAAATTTGGCCTGAATTTTCACTGTCATGGGAAGTTTCTGTTTTCCAATAGGTACATTTTCAGAATACTTTAAAACCCTTGTCTACATTTCAAAATGTCATTATATTCCTTGGTCTTAAACGACATAAATGTGAGTTTGTTGCTATTTTATGAAGCCAGTCTCTACAGAGATCAGTTCTACTGGTATGGATTGCTGAAGTGCTCAGGTCAGATGTTATGTGAACTTAATTGATAAGTTATTAGTATTTTGAATTATTAACATAAACTTGAATAGTACTTGAAATGCTAATGCTTATCAAAAAGCATATTTAGGAACTGATGTTAACTGCACCTGCTCTTTGTGTTACTGTGACAAGATCCATCTTGGTAAAGAGTTAAAACTCATTAGAGCTCTGTAACTATAAACTCCCACACTGTTCTAAGCATGGATAAAAGTGCACTTTGCTGCCAAAAGTTTCTAAAATAAATGTTAAGTAGAAATTTCTCCCCAAATTTAGGTATGTGTCAGATTTTCATGCATCTTGCAGTGATTATAATTCAGTCTTGAAATGAATACAGTGAATGAAAACTGCAGTATAACTCACCACTAAAATAGTACACCCTTGAGAGCTGGGCTCCCTGAGTTAGATGACAGAGATTGTTATTACAGTCAGTAATCACACTTTCTATAAATTTTCTAACACATTATGCTGAAATAGTGAACAAAAGATTCTTCCAATCCTTTTTTTCCTTGTGTAGCCACCCAAGGACAGGTTCTCTCCTTTAATGAAGCCTTATCAGTTTCAATAACCATGAGAAAAATTCCAGCTGAGGGTCTTAGAAACAACATTTATCTCCAGTCCCCACAGAAAAGAGTTTTTATACAGGAAAGAGATTTATGTCAGGAAAGCATTTGAGCTAGATGTTGCATATAGGTAAAACCTTACAAAGGGAAGGCCTTGTGGAACCATGGCTCAGGGCTGCTGCTTTGGCTAAGCAGAAAAGAACTTTGGGACAGTGACCCAGCTGAATTAGAGGTAGAAAAACAAGTCACATCGTGGTTGGATGAATTATATTTGTTATGATTTCAAACTGTGTAACTGATAAAGGCCTAACTGCTTAAAAAGGCTGGGTTTTTGCAATAAAGTGGCTCTCCTTTGTGCCTGACTGGGAACTCACCCACAGCTAGAAGGATCAGCCTGGGCTTTGCTTACTGAAGAGAGGAGATGTCTCCCATCCCCAGATCCCAAATCCTGCAGTGCCCCAGGCAGATCCAGCCCCTGCTGAGGGGGTCCCATGGGTGCAGGGACCTGCTGGGTCAGGGGCTCTGGGGCTGCTCTTCCACCTCTGCTGGAGGCAGTGCTGCTTCTCTGAGCTGGTCAGATACCTGATTTTCAGGGGGAACTGTTTCTGCACCCTCTCTTACAGACCTGCAGGTGTTGGTCCAGGCAATGCTTTGCTGTTTAGGAATTGCTTTGATTATCTTTCCTTTGGGTCTCCTGAAAATGCTCTCACAAGCATGCTGTGTGTCCATATAATCTGTGTGTATCTTGTTTAGTTCATCTTCTTTCAGACTGACAGAATCCTTTTTTTTAACTACTCCCCACCTTTTTTTTTTAAACAAACCCTGAATATCCCTCTACAGATCCTGTTACAAGGCAAAAATCCTGGGATTTCTTGGGAATATACATTTGCCAAAGCCAGCATTGAAAACAAGACATCTGTCAGAAAACACAGCTACTCCTGGGTGACAGTGCAGTCTGAGTGCTCAGCGACCTGTGGTGGTGGTAGGTGACTTTCCCATTGCCAAGCCTCTTCTTTTTAATTTCTTTTTAAAGCATCTCAAATATTTTCAGATGCCTTTAATTTTGCAGATATATATTGATACATACAGGGGCTTATGCTGAACACCTGATCCTTATTTTTTATCTGATAACTTAGGACACAGAGGAAATAACTTTGTATTGCCTTTAGAGTAAAAAATATTCATGCCAACCAGTCAGCCTTTTTTGTTTAGGTCAACCCATATGCATATCATATCTTCCTGTTGAAGTAATGTGGAAATTGATTATACACTTTGATTTCCTCTTTTCTTGCACAGACACCTATTTGTTTTTATAAATCCTGTATGTTTTGTGAGTGAAAGTAAATCTGAGATGTAATGACAGCAAAAAGCTGGCATGTGGGAAGTCTGTAATACCAAAGGGATCCGATTGGGCACTGAGGGAAATGCTGCTGTATTGGCAAAAATGTTCAGGTGATGTTCAGGAGTACCTTGCTGGTGCATTGTCAGAACCTCACAGCATCTCAGTAAATGGTTTATGGAAGAAAGATCCACCAGGAGCACTGCAGCCATAAAATATGACAGCTGTATTTTCTTCCTTCCCTTTAAAAGGCTGCAGAATGGATATAAAAACGATGAAAACAGTCTTGTTTCCAGATTTGATTCACTGTGCCCATTGAACTGTGTGTGAGGTGAATGGTAGATCTCAGTTAAGAGATAAATCTATGAAATTACTGAAGTAACTTCTGTAATTGTCCTGCCACTGACACTTGATGGAGTCTAAGGTACAGGTACCTGCAGAACTCTGGAGTCTATAGAGATTCACTGTAAAAAGTTTACAGAATGTTTATTTGTAGTTTTCAAGTCTGTGAGGAGGGCTCTAAGCGAGCACTGCTATTGTCTGCAGGGAATTAGGATTTGAATAATTACTGATTTTTGCTGGGGGAACTGTCTGCAAGTCGGTTGTTTATAGCTAAAATGTTTTATCTGACTTCAGCAGTATCTGTGCTACAGAGAAGGAAATCAATGTTAAAAACATGTTGCTGCATAAACCCATATTTTATTTTGTTTGAATCAGTGGATGAGGATGAGGCTTGTTTAGTTAAAATTGTTCCCTGCTACTTTTTTCTCTTACATTTCAAATACAGATTTATTCCAGTGTATTCTTCTCTAATACTTCCACAGGACACATTACAGCAAAAGCAATTTGTTTGGAAGACCATAGAACACGAGTCAACACCTCCTTCTGTGGCCCAAGGACGAAGCCTTTGGCTGAAACAAAACTGTGCAACACAAATCCCTGCCCGGCCTAGTGAGTCCTCTGGGGTTTTGTGCCTGCTGGCTGTGCCACGGAGGGAATCCTCCCGGGGGGAATTGTTTGCCTGGGGGATGAACCCCCTGTGCTCTGTAAATGGGAACCAGGAATTGTTTAAGTTGTTCTACCCAAGGCTCCCAGTGGGGCTTTGGGTTTGATGCCTAAAGCAAGGGCTGCTGAGGGCTCTGTCCCTGTGCTGGGGTGACACAGAGCAAATCCAGCTTTCTCAGGGGCTCCTTCTGCCGCCTTTCCTCATCTTGAATCACTAAGCCCATTTCCTGAGTAAAGTGCTACTCCCTGGGTGGAATCTCGGCCCCACCACTCACATTCCACATATTAGATTAGGTTAAAAGAGTCTTGTGAAGTGTAATTAGTGATTTTTGAACAAAATGTCTCTCAGAGTATTGTGATGCCGCAGAGAGAACTATCTGAACTAAATGAGTTGTCAGCAAAGCTCCTGGTGCCCACAAAAATATATATGAAGGCATTGCCTTAGTGAACAATCTTATTTTCTAAAAGAAGTTAAGAAAGGTGAGATGCAAAGAAAGACATTGACATGAAGATAAGCACTTAGAACCCAGCTGGTCTAAATCAGTTTAAAAACCAAGGGAGTTATGCTGATTTATAGTAGCTGAAGTAGGGGTCCTTTGGAAAAAAACAAGTTGTGTGCTCATATAATTAAACACAGTATTATGTGGCTTAGGATATAAATGGATAGATTAAAGGATACAGTGGCCATCTTTCTTCTGCTGGTTATTTCACTTTTGGATTCTTGGCTTTGCAACCTCAGCATTATTTTAATTTTATATTAAAGATCAGAAAAGCTATATTTTGTTGGACAAGACATTTAAACCTCCAGAGCAGATTTTCTGAAGTAGTATGTTAAAAAAATTAAGAGTGGTTTAGTCAGTGGTAAATAAATACACCTGAAGGTGCATTGAAGCAGAGGAAATGGGTCCAGACCTGGCATCATCTGCTGGTTTTACTCTAGGGTGATAAAAGCAACACTAAAAGCAGTTGGCTAAGCCTGCTCCCATACTTCATAAAATATCCCATTTAATGATGTTTAATAGGAAGCATTCCTCCTTCCCCTAGTCTAGGAGAGGATGGTGGGGCAAAGCAAAAAGATGCATATGTTCTGCAGTGACTTTGGTTTTACTTAAAAATCCATACCTTGCAATATGTTGAACATACTGAAAAATAGTCCAGTAATAGTTTGGAATTTCCTGCAGATTGAAAGAGTGCAGCAGAGTACACAAACCCCAAATGCCAAATTACACACTATGACCACAGAACGATAGAGATAAGGTTTAAATAATGGTACCTTGTGACGTGAGAGCCCCAGGTTACTGCTTCAGCAGTTTCTTCAGACTGTGTTTAGCCACATGTTTTTCTCAATACCAATTTTAAGTAATCTCTGTAGCCAAATCCAATCTTTTCATGTGCAACTTATCTTCTGCCAGGACTGCTTTTATCCAATGAGCACAGAAATGTATTGTCTGTGATGTCTCCAGGAGTCTGTCTAAGCTCTTTCTGCTTACTTTTGTTTTGATGTGGCATCATTATACTATAAATCTCCATCCAAATCAGATTTCTTCATATTGACCACACACAAAATTTCTATTTTTGATAACCTGAGATCCTGATGTATTTTGAACATCCACTGATATATATTTACCATGAAAATGCTGAATATCCATTTTTGACACACAGTGCAGTGTTTTCCTACTGAAATGACAGTTACTCTATGATTTACTACTTTAAAACAAAATTAATGAGTTGAACCCTAAAAAGAGTACAAAAAGAAAAGATGTAAAAGCCACAAGCACCTCTAGGGAAAAACAGTTCAACTCTCTAATTAATTATTCTTAAAATCCTTAGGATATATTAATGCATGGAGGATCTACATGTAGGACCATGCCTTAAATTAACAGGTTGCCATTCAGCTGAGTGAAACTGTGCCAGGATATCTCTGCTGAGGAATCTGTCCAGAAACTCACAGCATGTAATATTTCCCATAAACCCAAGACTGCCAACAGAAAAAAAAAACAACAAAAAAACCCCCAAAGAATAAAAAAGTAGGATTATTAAATACCATGGAGGAAACAAAAGAATGTTGAATAGCCAGCAAATAAAGCAAACCCGAATAACACCAGGCAGAGCAGGCAGGGGAAGGAGGTGACAGCTGAGGTACAAGTGTGTCAGTTTGGGGACGTAAAAGAGGCTCCAGACTTGGAAAGGTCATTGAGGAATAATTGCTGCATAAGAGCAAAGGCTGATTAGTCTGAGTGGGACCACACTACTGTCCCACACAGAAAGGCACCAGTGCTGCACACTGCTGTTGTTGGATTTCAGAGCTGCCAAATCTGGTCATAATTATTTAGTTATTTGAACTAATGAAAGATACTCTTGGATCACAGCCCAGATAATCTTGGAAAATGGAAGGTTACTAGAGGACATTAAAGTGGGTTTACTGCCCTCTGTGAAGAGGGGAATTTTCTGGGCAGTTATGGTGAATAAACTCTTAAAATGAACATTTTTGGTTGCTCTACCAATGTCCATTGTCAGAAACATCAAGGCAAACTAATTAAAAGTTGTAAAATGGATTAAAACTCTTTTCTCAGAAGTTTGTAGCTCAGTGGCCCAAATATTTATAAATCAGATAAAAAGGAAACTTCTGACGTGTTCTGGAATTACATAACGACTGACTTTTCACATTAATATTTCTTTGTCCTTAAATAAGTGCCTTTTACATTTCTCACTACTTTTGGCAGTTCCCGAAGTTGCTAGACACTGAGAGCTGAGATTTCTTCTATTCCCAAAGACATTTTTCAAAAATAGGCTTTTTTATGAATTTTTTAAAAATTAAAATTAGCTCTGTTTTCAGGCAGCTGTGAATAGACAGGCAGATGGGATGTTGTGTTTCACACAGGATGAAAAAACCTTTCTTGTCATTAAAACTGCATGTAAGCAGCTATTCCAGTGGCCACAGGATTGAAGCTGTGAGAAACTGTGGAAGCAGGATAGGCCAAGTGGTCAGACATGAGACAAGAACCTTTTCCATTACATAAATTACTAAAAATTTGTCAAACTGTTTAAAAATCTTTAGTTTAATTTCAGTGCTGGGTCTTTGAATAAGAGTTCTCAATGAGTAGTCATTTAGTCATTCATAATTTCTTCTGCTTTTTCACTTCTGTTTTCCTGTCTGGCAGTGATTATGGTCTCACATTGGAAGCCTTCAAGGACAAAGACGCTTGGTTGCATGTTTGCAAAGTGTCTCACAAGGCCTGGGGACCCACTCAAAGCTTCAAGAATAGAACTAGTGAGCAGCTCCTGGCATTTCAAAACTGGACTTAGCCCGAGCAATTGGCAATAACCCCTCAGACTTTGTGTCACTTGAGGGACATGACGTGTAACTGCAGTGTCCCCGTGCCTGAGCACTCTTTGCCCAACAGCTTGTGCTGGTTAAATTGCCTCTGTTTTATTTAGATTCTGCATCAGCTGTCTGACAGATTTATTAGTCTGAGGGTGTGTAAATCACTGAGAGAATCATAAAGTCACAGCGTGCTTTGGTTGGGAGGGCCCTTAAAGCCCATCCATTCCACCCCAGCCATAGCAGGGCCAGCTCCCAGTGTCCCAGGAGCTCCCAGCCCCAATGTCCAAGCTGGCCTTGGGCACTGCCAGGGATCCAGGGGCAGCCCCAGCTGCTCTGGGCACCCTGTGCCAGGGCCTGCCCACCCTGCCAGGGAACAATCCCTGCCCAAGATCCCATCCAGCCCTGCCCTCCTTCAGCTTAAAGCCATTCCCCCTTTTCCATGTGCTTTCCCTTGAGAAGAGTCCCCCTCCAGCTCTTCTCCAGGCTTCCCTCAGGTACTGGAAGGCTGCACTTAGGTCACCCTGGAGCCTTTGTTTTTCCAGGCTGAACAGCTCCAGCTCTCTCAGCCTTCCAGAACTTTTCCATTTCCTCCAGATACCAGTGACAGGACTGCTGCTTTTAGCAATCAGATTCTTTTTGATGAACAGTAGGGTTTGACAGAAATGCCAACATTTGTCACCCTGTGTGAGTGGAACTTATCTCAGCACAAACATGGTCAGTACATACTGGGATAAATTCTGTCTTATCTAATTATATCTTCCAATTACATCTAAATACTCCACCAGCATCAATGGCAGCACCTCTTTCAGTCCTTGTGGAATTCCAGATTCCAGGTCAGATTCATAGGCAAGCTGGTTCTAGTGGATAAAAGCTATAAATAAACAATAGTTTTTCTAGTTGAGTGACTTACATTTCATCTCTAGCAGAAAGTTCTGTGCTTTGAAAATAGATTGTGCAACTGCAGCTTTTTGATTGCTTGCACAGATACCAGTCCACCAGGAGATAGGCTGAGCAGGATCCCTGGATCACTCACATTTGATAGGTGCCTGGTTTTATTGATTGTCTACAGCTAATTGCACTCCTGTGTTTCTAACACACGTTTCCCCCTCTAAGCTGGTCAGCAGGTGAATGGAGCACGTGCAGCAAGTCCTGTGGAGGGGGACAGCAAAATCGTCTCGTTCGGTGTGTCCAGAAAAGGGCTTTCCAAAGAGAGGAGGAGGTGGCCCATTCCCTGTGTCCTGTCAGCACCCCAGCACAGGTGCAGGTGTGCAGTAGTCAGGACTGCCCACCTGAATGGAGCACTGGCCCGTGGTCTCAGGTAATTTGGAGAAAAAAAACACGTTTTTGTCTGCTGGCATCATGAAAATACTGCAAAAAATTCTCCCTGAAAAGAACAGTGCAAACTTTGTGGAGATCAGTGCTTTGCAAGTGGCTTTTTTCTTGAATATGTAAACCATGTAAACTAAATGTGTTTTGTAACCAGCTCTCAGAAGAGCTGGCACACAAGGGCTTGCCAGAAGTGGGCACATGGTGTTCTTTTAGGTACTTACAAACAGATAACAAACAGATAATTCTTTCTGGATTCATGATTTAAGGCTCTGTGAATTCTTCAAACCAAAGAGACTGAGAAACTACTTCCCAGGAAGTATTAACTTCTCTCAGAGATGTCAGGCAGTCAAGGAATGATGAAATATTTGGGGTTAGAGTTGCATATAATGCACACGTGTCTATGGATTGTGAGTTGATAAATTTGTGTTTTACACTCACTTCTGTGCTTTTGCCTTTGTTAGAGTAACTCTCCTGAAAGCAGTTCTGCTGCAGGTATTGCCATGAGGGAAAATTCCTTTGTGCACACAATTCCTGCTTTACACACTTGACACTGAAACAGCTGAGCTAAAAACACAAGAAATTCAGCTCTGCTCCATCTTTCCCTGCAATTGATGCTGCTCATGTAAGGATAGATGAAGTACTGACACATCTGGGGTTTGAGAGAGCCAAAAGTACCCTTAATAAAAAGGGTATCCATGATATCCATAAAAGGATCCACATTCATTTTATTTTTCCATCTTCATTTAGTGAGATTCAAGATGGATTTCAGTTAGCTGAAAAATGTATATACTTAGGTGTTCTGATCTTGGTACTGTTACTCTTTAGGTGCTCAAGAACACCTTGACCCCAGCACTGCCAGCTGAGCACAAACTGCCCCTCCAGGGAGAGCCCTGCAACATACTTTAACAGATGAGGAACTGTTCAATAGTCCAGCACAACTCAGAAATGAACCTTTTCTTCCAGTGTGTCTGAAGGAGGCCTGAGTGTGGCAGATTATATAAACCAGGTCTTCAAATGCAGTCATATTTGCAAACTTTCTTTCCTCTAAGACAAATAAATAAGACAATTATGAAAAATCTGTTTTTCCTCTTCTTTAAGAGGTGTAAAATTCAAGTTGGGATTTTCAAATAAGCCCACAAAAAATAAGTTCATCAGTCCTGCTGAAAAGCAGAGAACAGGCCTATTGAACAAGTTAGTAAATGTTTTATGATTCAGCTAAAAGCTGTTATATTGCAGATTTAAAGGTGTTAAGATTAAAAAAATTTAAAATCAAAGAATCATTGGATAGTTTAGGTTGGAAGGGACCTTAAAGCTCATCCCATTCCCACCCCAGCCATGGCAGGGCCAGCTCCCAGTGTCCCAGGTGCTCCCAGCCCCAATGTCCAAGCTGGCCTTGGGCACTGCCAGGGATCCAGGGGCAGCCCCAGCTGCTCTGGGCACCCTGTGCCAGGGCCTGCCCACCCTGCCAGGGAGGAATTTCTCCCTAACATCTAATCTAAACCCAGCCTCTCTGCACAAATCAGTGTCGTTTTAAACGAAAAAATAATTTTCTTTGTTTGGGGAAGGATTAAACCCACGGATTTTCAGCATGCAGATATTTCTGTTACATCCTCAGCACAGCTGTGCTTTCATGAAATCTTTTAAAAACACTTGTAATGTGATACATGGAGTGATTCTGCCTTCGAACAAGCCCCATAATTATTAGTAGAAAGAACAGTTAGAAGAGGATGCAAGAAGGTAGGAAGCTGGCAGCATTATTTCAGGGCTCTTTGCTTCATTTCATCACAAATGGCTCATTCAGGCATTTTGTTGTGTGTAAGGCAGTGCAAACCACAGCCTGCCTGTTCCCCTGAACCACAGCTCAGCAATGCATATTTATTCTGGTGACTCGTCCTAAGCTTCAGTTGGCAACTAAAATATCTCCTTAACCATTGTCTGTATCAGATTCTGTCCTGTGGTGAGATTCCTTTGGTGAAGGAGTTATGTATCGATTCCCTGGGCAGTTTCCTCTGCCTCGATCCCATCCCTCTAGGCCAAGGTGAGGACAAAATGACAAATAGCTGAGAGCACCTTGCCATGGGAGATTCTCTGATGGGAGCTTAGGAGCAGCTTTCAACTATGCTGACAAGGGAAAAAAGCATTTTGCTCACAAAAGCATTTTGCTCACAAGTCCAACTTACCTCATCTATGGAAAAGAGATATTACTTGTCTGTTCTGCATGGGGGCTGAGAGAGTTCAGAGCTTACATTAAGAAAGCACCGAGGACAATGTTTCAGAAGTGACACACAGATGTTACTGTTATTTATTTACCAATAGAATGTCAAGTTTACTTACATCATGATGGCAGCTGTAAAGTACATTAGCCATGCATTCTGTGCTCTGCTGGAAAATACAAATAATGCCAATTTTCATTTCCTCCAGTTCAAAGAAGTGTTTCTTTCCATCACAGTGCTCCAAGACCTGTGGGAGAGGTATTAAGAAACGGGATGTCTACTGCAAGAGTACTGGTTCTCCCAAGGTGAAATTCTTGCCTGAAAGCATGTGCAGCACAGACCCCAAGCCTGAGTCCCAGCAGACCTGTGTGCTCGGACGCTGTCCCAAAAATGACCGGCTCCAGTGGGTGATCTCTTCCTGGAGTGAGGTAAAGTGCTGCAGTTTCATGGCTCACTGCCTGCCCTGCCTGCTCTTGGAAATGCTGGCTCAGGGGCACACACAAACCGTGGGGAGGAAAGCGAGCTGAGCTGTGCTGTGGAAATCAGTGTAAGCCCCAGATGTAGATAGATGTACCCCATTGTCTTTGTTAATCACCGCCTGGGGGTCATATCTCAGTTACGCTTTGTGGAGCATGGGCTTTGTGGGATTATTTCTTCGATGCTTTTATAACGCAGTTTGGGGTGTCTGCCCTACACACACCTTTTTGTTTGTGAGGCTGGAGCAGCTGTGCTTTGCCTCTGCAGTGCTCAGCCTCCTGCGGGCCCGGCCTGCGGCAGCGAGAGCTCAAGTGTGGCGAGAAGAGCGTCCAGGGGAAGTTGCTCACCTTCCCTCAGAGGAGGTGCAGGAACATCAAGAAACCAAACACCAACCTGGAGGAAGCTTGTAACAAGGGAGCCTGCCCTTCGCAGACGTTGTACAGCACGGTGTCTGGCTGGTATTCCTCGCCCTGGCAGCAGGTAGGAATGGGAAATGAGAGGTGGGATGGCACAGAGGGGCTTCCTCCAGCCCCAGGTGCCTCCTGCACGGAGCCGTTCCCTGAGGACCACCACACCACTCAGCCACTGAGATGGGATGCAGCTGGTCCACATCCATCATGTGCTTCGGTGCAGCTCAGTTCTTTGTCCTGAAACTGCAAAATGTCACCTAAAAATGTTATTCATGCTTGAGAGGCACTACATTCCACACTCATTTTCCAACACTTTCTTCTCAAGTCTTCAAAGTGCACTGTGGTTGAACTACTGCATGTCTCTATGCACAATGTATTTGAGCATCTGCACAGATTGCCTGGAATTCCCTAAACACTATGATTAATTGTGGGATCAGTCTGTATTTGTTTCTACATTCTTGCAAACAAGCTTCTGTATTTCTGGAACTTATCTGCTTTATGAGTCATATATCAATGAGACACGCACTCATTTAATAATATTTACATGAAACAATGTATGCCTGACAATTGCAATCAGATGAAAATGATCACATTTATCTTAAAGACAACTTTTCATGAAACACATACAAGTAAAAGGCTTATTAATTTTAAAATACTTCATAGCTCTTCCTGCAAACTCATAGTGGTTTTCCCCAGATACTGCCATAATTATGGTTCTGATGGGAGCTTTATCTGTGTTCAGGCAGCAGGGTTGGGCCCAGAGGCTTAGAGATCAAAAAGAAATCCATGCAGACAATCAGGAACAGGTTTCTGAAACGTTCAGTTTCTGTCTCGATGCCTAAGTAAGGAGCCAGATTTTTAGCTGAGTCCTTAAATAACCAAAAGACACACAGGTCTTTGAAAAGTTGGTCCTGATGGGGATTGGTGAACAGCAGCACACCTGATCCTGACCTCTCTTGCTTTGAAAGTCTCATCCAAGTCCCTTGAAAGCTCCCCCTTTGGCTTGCAGGGGCTCTGGGAGTCTCTGCAATGAGAGACGAGGTTTTGTTTTCCCTCTGCGCAGTGCACGGTGACCTGCGGCGGGGGAGTGCAGACCCGGAGCGTGCAGTGCCTGCGCCAGGGCAGGCCAGCTGCTGGCTGCCTGCCCCAGCAGAAACCAGCTGTCCTGAGAGCCTGCAACACCAACTTCTGCCCAGTCCCCGTGAAAAGAGGTAAAACTCAGCTCGAGGTGCTGCAGCAAGGCTTAGAGTTCTTATACCCAGCAAACGTCACCTTTTTGCTACACCACCGACCTGGCCTGTTCCTTCATAAATGTTTTATTCCTTGACTTCCAGATTTAAAGTAACTCTCCGATATTAATAGCATCTCTTCTTCACCAAGTGAGCCCTGTTAAAGCAGGCTTGGGAGTACAACTGGCACTGGAGATAAAAACAGGCATATGTTAAAAGAAGTATGTGAAAAAATTGTGCTGGTTGGTTCTGAACTGCACCTTTATGCTCTCTAGTTGAAAAACACAAGAATTCCATGCTGGTAATGCCTTTTAGGAAAAATAGCAACTTTGGAGCTAAGCAATAAGAATTTTTAGTCTTCCAGACTGCACCCAACTCCTGGGATTCCAAAATTGCTTTACCTATAATGTCCTTCTTACTGCTTCTGACCAGTGTGTGCCATGCAGTCAGGGAACACGAAATGAGGGTCTCTCTCCATTTTCATGTCTACTCCATCCTTCCACCTCTTCAGTGTGAGAAGGGAGGGGGCAGTAGTGGTATTGTGCCAGATGGAATGGCGGAAGGGGAGGTCCCTCAGCACCACCACAGACAGAGAGTGCTGCACTCCAGAGATTTGCTTGCAGGGTGGTTACTGTTTGTGAAAAAAAAAGCTCATGGAGGTCCATATTTGTCCCACATAATCTGGTTATCTAGGTATGCTAAAGCACTTTAAACAGTGACTTTCAAAACACTGCACATCAATTGACTTGTTACCTTTTGAAAACTGGGAGCTGAAAGCAACCTCTATAAAACCTAGGCTGGATTGCATGGGGAAGGTGGTAATGGAGCTGGGAGCAGAGGTCAAGCTCGGGCCCTGCATCTTGTGAGCTGACATTAGCTAACAACCCTGATATCTGCCCCAATTCCTGAAATTCCCTGTGCACAAAACCCCTGTGAAACCCAGTGAGTTCCTAACAGACCTTTCTGCTGCATCACCTCGAGACATGCAGGGTATCAGCCCCATCTATCAGGGGACCTGAATCCAAACAAGGATATGGAGATGAAATGCTCCTAAAAGGGATAAGTAAATAGTTCTGCTGTTTTTATCAGTAAATGTTCCTAACACTTCAAATTAACATTCCTAAAAGGTTCTGCTGTACTTGGGAGTTGCTGTATAACTTCTTTCCTGCTAGGATATAGCAAAGACTTCTCTTTCACCCCTGGTTTCTCCTGCTATATTTCATGTCTGAAGTACTGTCTGTTATTAATTTTGGCCTTGGCCTGTTTCTCTCTCTCCTCACATCTGCAGGAGCCCTTTCCCCTTTATTATACCTGGGTCGTCAGGCTCTGGAGATCAATTATCTCCTTGCTGCTCTCTAACTTTCTGTCTAAAGCAGCAAAAAGAGAGGAAACCAGCTGTGCTGGAATCACATTGAAGCAAATCAGTCTCTATTATCAGCCATGCAGCTCCAGCTCAGTGATCACAGGCAAGAAATTAATGTTTCAGGGAGAGTTTGCACACTTTCCTAGACAAACTGGGTCATTTCCATCCCTCTCTAGATGTAGTTACGGTCACCGTAACTCGTAGTAAATCCAGCTGCTTCAAATGAATGAAAATCTAAACAACTTATAAATACTTGGGTAAATAGAAGTAAGGACCTGACTGCCTGATCCCCATCCAGTGAATTCTGTGGGACTCATTGTGTTCCTTCCAATAGTCCTTGGATTAGGTCCCAATTTTAGCCATAGCTCTGCAATATTAGCATTGCCCTCTGAACTTCAAAGGGGGCATAAAGATTTATTAGCATGGCTTCCTCAGTGCTTATGCTTTTTTTTTTTAAGCAGTAATTTCTAATTTTTTTTTAAATTTATCCTTTCATGGCAGGAGAGCTCCTTCCTGTCTTCATCAGAACAGCTTTCCTTCCTCTGTCTGGTGTTTGCTTTTCATCTCTTGTCTGTTTTGGGTCCTCCCAAATTCTGTCTGGTGGCAGCAGGTGAAGGAATGGGAGCCCTGGATCCCTCCTGATGCTCCATGCAGGACCCAAAGTACTGTGGAGTGGGAGGGCTGCAGTTCACTGCTGAGCTCCCCAGCTCATGTTTAAGAACAGTATTTTCTTTCCATACTGATAGAATTTAAAGACAAGCTCATGTTTCTAAAACCTGAGGGGAAAATGGCATATTTTAAAGGAATTATTATTAAATTATTTTTTGCTCACATAAATGTAAAGGTATAAATTAAAGGCATAAAAAATCACCTTTGCCATCATATAAAAGGGAATAAAGAGAGAGCAGTGTTGATTAAACCTAAGAAGTTCCTTTAGCGAGGTGGAGATGCCTCCTGGCCCATGGAACGTGCAGAAGTTGTCTGTGCTCTGTGAGGGAGCATTTATCTGCTGTGACTCAGAAACTGAGCCGGGAATGCAGACAGTGGTGGCTAGATTTTTGTTCAGTCTCCTTGTAAATTCCTTTTATTGACCATGTAAACAGTAGTTCTGAGAGTTGAACAAAATCTTTTCCCATGCTCTCAGGAGATTTCAGTTTAGCTATAAATTTTGCTAAACCCCATTGAGTCTTACTACTCTCTCAGACATGGTGAATTTGTTTATAAATCACCCATATGAATCATCACTCTCCTCTTTTAAAGAAACAAAGCATCCACTGCAAAACTGGAGAGAGGAGCAGCTATGAGTTGTTTTTAAAGCAATGGAGATGTGTGTATAAACGATATCTGTACATAAATTGAAGAGTAATAGGATTTCCATTAAAATATAAAAATTATTAAAATGTTACATTTATATTTATTAATATATAAATATAATATATAAAATATAGTCTTATATATTTATATTAAAGCATAAAAATATATTAAAATATAATTTGGCTGTATATGTAATTAAAAGCTGGGCTTTTGAGAACTAACCATGGTTAGCAGGTCTCTTCTCCCATTGTAGTTAATTAAGATTTTACCAGCATGGAATAATCAAAGTCCTAAAAGCCTGACTCGTGACACCTCACTGAAGTGTCTGAGAAAAGAGATTTCTGAGGTTCCCTGCAGAGTGGAAGGGAGAGAAAGAAGTCTCTCCAGAAAGTGCTGGAATGCGAGCATGGAGCAGAGCACCTTGTGCAGGGCCCTGGCATTCTGAGTTCCTGAGGTCTGTGTGCAGGAAACTCCACGTGATGATGATGATGATGGCAACCAACAGCTGGTATCAAATATGGAGTAGGTTCATTTGTATGAGTACCTTTTGTAATCAGAGATCTAAACACACATGGTTTTTTTATCCTCTAATGTGGAACTTCCTCTTGTCTTCCTGAGCTATGCAGTGTGCTCCAAATTTTTTAAATCCTTCTGCTTCTGACCCCTCTATAATATTAACTCTATCTCAATCAAGTTAACAAATCTCTTAACAAAAATTTAATGGCTCTTAAAATGAAGCAAGAAATTTTTGAGATGAAAGCTCATTGATGTCTCCTCTCCTTTGAATCAAATCACCCATGGTGTTTTTAATATTACCAAAGGCATGGAAGGGTGTGGGACTATTGCCTGACTTGCAGACTTGCTAAAACACAGTCTTACCACATTGCTTGGGTTTCTCTCCTTCAGATGATCCTTCTTGTGTGGATTTCTTCACTTGGTGTCATCTGGTGCCCCAGCATGGTGTCTGTAACCACAAATTTTATGGCAAGCAATGTTGTAAATCATGTACAAAGAAGAACTGATAGCAGTGTGTTATCTGAACCCTTCAGTGACAGGATTCTCTTCTTCAATTTATGTTGGAATTATCTCTGCTTTGAGGCAAGACATGGTGCCACATAAACCACTGATGGAAGAGACATTTTTTCTAAGGGAATGTCTGAGGTACAGTAATTGTTGGATATATGTTGAAAAAGGAATGTTTCTTTCTTATTTTTTCTTAATTTGCTGACCTCACTAAAGCACAGGGTACTATGGATCACTTGAACACTGAGACTCGAGGGGACGTTCTTCTTTCTTTAAAAGTGTCATTTTGCACTGTCACATGTTAACAAGGAAGAAATTAAGGCAAGGGAGCCATTTCTGGCTGATTTACCAGAATGCAAAGCAGGAGAGCTTGGGGCTGGAGGAGGAAGGCTGCAGCATGGCAGCAGGACAGATCACACCATCAGAAATGTGTCCTTTCCTGGTTTTTGTGACTGTTGTCCCAGGGTGAGGAAGCTGTTTGCTGTCCCAGAGGGACATCCATGGCCAAGGGCTGGAGAAGGCAGCGTCACACGTGTGGCCACCAGAAGTAACTAGTGCACTACAAAGATATTATGGTGCTTCTCTACCAGACTTGCTGCTGGAAAAGCAAGTTGTGCATCATGCTAATGTTTTTATAATTTTTTTTTGAAGAATTCATTTTCTGCTTCATGTAGAAACTCAGAGGTGGTTAACTAGTAACTTGAAATGTATTCCTAGAAATATGCAGCGTTAGAATATTTGGACTTTGAATATTGCTGTGTTACAAGTAAAATAGAATTTCATATTTCAACTAACTCAAGGAACTCAGTGGTTCTGTTTTCAGAATGAAAGGAATTTCTCAATGGTTATGTTTTCAACTTTCTAAGCTCATTAGATATGTAATTTTAAAATTTAAACTTGATATTTTTAAGTAGTTTTGTTTCAGAAGCTAGATTGATTGAATGCCAAGATACTGAAGAATGTCTTCCTTCTAATCTCAAATCTCTCCGCAAATTTTAGTTCATCCATTACCCAAAGGAAATAACAAGAATATTACAGTCCATTAATTCATGCTGAACTTCTCTAAACAGTTATTTATTCAAATGTTACACAAAAAAAAAAGCATGAAAAGATAAGTGGATTATGTACTCCTACCAAATAAAAGTCAATTCTATTTTTATACACTCTCCTAATACTTGTATTTAGTTCAGAATCCACCAGCAAACAAAAGAATGGTGAGCATGCTGGTATTTGTGGTTGTTCAGTATCGAGCTGTTTGGTGGCCCCGTGTATCAATGGTGCCATTCAGAAGGTTTCTGCATTGGAAAAACCCCAACCTATTTGCCAAACCCATTCTGAGACAGAGCTGTGTCCTACTGTAATTTTCTGGGGAGTGCCTTTGAGGGACACATTTATCTAATTCCACCCAATCCCACATTTTTGATGAGTGTAGTTCAGTCTGAGTGCTTTTTAAAGTATGGTTTGAGTGTAGGATTAGCCAGCTCAGCACTAATGCCAGACAGTGGTCACTTAAAATTAGCAGTTCCTTCTGAAACAATTTAAATTAAAAACATGTATTCTGTGATACTTTAGGAAATGATTGGAAACATATCTCAACCTACACTGCTCTGTCTTGATATTGGACATTGTGTAATTATAACCTTTTTTCTAGGAAAACTACAAGGGTTGGTTTTTTTTTTTATTTTTTTTATATTTGTGTCCTTTTTATTATTTGATGTAAAATAATTAATTTATTAATGCATAGCTTTTCCTTTATATTTCTTTGCTCACTTCCTTAAGTGAGAACTGAGGAAAGAAAATAGTAGTGTCACAAAGTATGAATTATGGTGTAAAAAAAGCAAAAACTATAAGTGTAATATTTAATTATTTTATAAGCTTTGTAATAAAGTACTCTAACTGTTTCATTATATTTGGAATTGTAAAATTCATGAATAAAATATGGAGGTTATAAGTAAATATCAAATGTTGTAAGTGTTGTGTGCATTCCCTTGCATCTTTGTTGATTGTCCCATAAGGGGAAGGTGATCCTGTTTTTCTGCTGCTGTGTAATTGGGAAATTTGGCCCAAAAAGGCAAAACAGGGCAAAGCTCCAGGGTTTTATTTGTGTGACAACACAAAAGTGAAAATGCACAATGCATCTGCAAGACAAACCTGAGCTGGCTCCTCTCAGCAAGGACAGTGGGAGCTGGGGGTACCCCAGAACCAGCAGGATTCTCGCCTGTCTTTATCTGCAAGGTGTTATTCAAGATAAGGAGCCCCACTCAGCACAGCAGGACGTGTTCCAGCCTCTCCTGTCTCCCTGGGAGAAGAAATAACTTCATTTTTCTAAAACTGGCTGAGAGCTTTCCAAGCCAGTCCCTAGGAGGGAGGGTATCATTGCACCCATCGTTTCAGATGTATTTTCCAACATATATTGGTGCTTTTCCCTTCATTCACAATCACTCAGTGCTCTCACAAGAGCCAGATATCCAGAGGGCTGTTGATAGAAGTACTGAGATGCCTCTGACACACAGCACAATCCAGCAGGCAATAACAGATCAGTCTGCTCCTGAAGGACTCCCAGCAAGAGCTCTTTGGAATGGGATTTGGATTAGTGATTTGAATAATTAATATGCCCACACAGGAATTCAGACTATAAACTGCCTAGTGTTTGGAGCTAGAATTTTGGAATTAAAATGAACCGATGGTTGTCAGTGAATTACAGTGTTGGAGAGGGATGTTGAAAGAGGAAATACTGCATAAAGATGTGTGATTGTGTGCTTGGATCCCCCCCAAGTCCACAACTGTTTTATTGCTGAGCCCTTACAACGCTTTTGGTGCACAAAGCTTGGCAGTTTTCTGGAAGTGGATTGCTGCAAGGCTCACTTTATAAAGCAGAATGGGGTCTTTTCACAAAGGAGTAGCTCAGTTTCCTGTGGTCAGATTTCATCACTCAGGTAAAGGATGCATCTGCCCAAAACTCAAACAGATATTTAATGAATAGCTTGATTGTGTAAATCAAACTCATCTCTCTCAGATGCCCAGAAGACATGAAATGTTGGAGACAGATGAATGTTTCACTGCATGTGGTTTTATGGTAACACGATCCATATCCCATATTTCCTTTATTTTTCAGTAGATCCTATTCAAAAGCATCAAGAAAATAAATTAACATTATTATTTCTGTTGTAATTGAAGTGCAGCCTTACAGAGTCATTGGGATGCCACTGTGTTCAGGGCTGTGTGCACAGGTCATGAGGGGCTCAGGGTCCTGAGAAAAGATCACATTATTAGGGAGCTGATGGTGATTAGGAGGAAAAGTGCTGCTGGTGGCTCACTGTCTGTGCAGGGCATCTCCTCTGTGCAGGTGAGATCTGAAGGAGCAATGGAGGGACTTTACCTTGACACTGCTTTGAAAGCAGAAACGAGGTGTGCTCATTGCTGAGCCCTAACCAAGACAGGAACTGTCCCAAGAGGAGGGCAATCCATGTGGGTCACTCACCTGCGAGTGTTTGGGGCTGAGGAGTGAGGATTTGGCAAAGCAGTAAGACTCTTCATCAAAAGTACTGAAATAAGGAGATGCAGCTTCTAGGAGATGCTTTAAATTCCTCCCCAGGCACTACTGTATGGGCACCAGCCAAACCAAGCTGACCTCCTGCCTGCTGCCTGCCCGCTGTGCCCCATCAGTGTGCAGATTCTTCATTCCCTGCTCATCAGGACAAACCCAGGTCCAGGCTGGGCTGGGACATGCCCTTTGATGTAGGTCACACTCTGGAGTCCTTCACCTTGAGCTTCCCACGAGCACAGTCAGTGGCAGAGGGGCTGGCCTGAGCTCAGCCCTGCAGAATGCTCTGGTGCAGGAGGTTGCTGACAGCATCTGCCTGGCAGTGCCCAGGGGAAGCCACAGCCTCTGCTGGAGCACAGGGAACCAGAAACACACCCTGGCCTTCCAGCAGCCAGCACACACCAGGCAGGGCTGAGGGAAGAGGGACAAACATCTGCCAGCTGGGCTGAGCCAGAGACAAAACCTGAATTCTTCAATTCACAAAATAATGTAGTAACATCAAAAGCAGTTTTCCTTATGTTCCCTGAAGAAAAAACATCTATTATGGGGCCTATGCTTCAAGCTACTAAATATTTTATATACTTTCTGTTCAATAATTATTCAGTCATGAACAGAATCTGTCTTAATTTCTGGATGATGCCAATGGAGCCTTCAGCTAAGTTCTAACTTCCAGGCTTACTTTGTAAGCATTAAATCAAGCTATTGTCACCATACATGTCAGCCTCAACACTGCTGTGTGCCTGCTGCAAACAATGACAGATCTTTAGTATCCCTTGGGCTGCCAAACATTAATTCATTATGTTCTGTTGTGATAATTTTCACTAATCCTTTCATAATAACATAGCAAAGCTGACAAAAAAGGCTCATTCAAGAGGACTCTGAATGGGTTTTTATGGGAAATGTTTGCTTGTGAAGTTCTTACCTGTGGAGGCCAAAGAGATTTTGGAGGAAAGCATACACAAGAATTTATTTTTTTGGGATCTTCTTTGGGACCTTTTCAAATCACCATAATATCTGAATTTGGTCTGTCTGATAGGACAAACTGAAGGGATTCTCCCCAAAACAGGAATGCCCTACCAACACTCTGCTTCCATGGAAATAATGGTTCTCTACTGTCTGTGCTTAGATTAGTTGAAGAGAGTCAGGATATCTATTAAAGGAATTTTCACTTTCAAAGACCTTACCTGCACAGCTCTCTCCATTGATATTTTAAGTGGACCAGAACATTTCACTCTTAGAGGGATATTGCCTGTCAGCAGAAAGTTCAGGCTTTGTATAAATAAACTACAGATGCCAAGTTGCCCAGAACTTCCATGAGTCTGGGCTTTGCTGATGTGTGGGGAAAAATCAACCAACAGAGACAATAACAGGCTGTAAACACAGCTCTCTCCATTAAATATGGGATATACTTCCTCAAAATGTATTCTTTCCCACAGCTTCATTCGGAGGGGTTTGGTGTCCTCTTCCAAAATACTACTTGCAAACCCAAAATTGTGCATAAACAAACTGAAAAGCATCAATAGCTGGATGCTTTTCTCATTTGAAAAGCATCCAGCTATTGATTGAGGCTGTCAGGCAGTGTAAGGGACTGTGATATCCACTGCCCATGGTACACAAACCTGAGCTGGCCTCCTGTCCAGTGGCCACTTAACAGCTGATGCTGCCTTTTTATTTTGTTGTTTCTCAGTCACAGTGGTTAATGAAAACCATGAACTTGGTGTAAGGTTGTTGTTCAGGTACAATGGAGTGTCAGGATTAGCCTGCTAATCTCCAGCTCCAGCAGGGCTGTGTGACATTTGGCACATGGGCAGGGGAGCAGAGCAGTCCCCACAGCCTGGAACAAGCACTGAGCTCTCCAAAACAAGCTGTACATCTGTCCCACCCATCAGCACAGTGACTCCACCCTAGAACCTGCACATCCTTGACAATCCTGCCCAGTTCCACCAGCCTTGCTACTGGAGAGCAAGGCAGAGTAAGGTGATAGTAAGGAATTGGTGTGAACAGTAGGGCAGAGCTAAAGCACCTGTGCCTTTGTGCCTCAGGGCAGGCTGGGTGAGAGCACTGGGGAAAAAAACAAACAAAACGACAACAACAAAAAACCAAAACCAAACACCTTTATCTGAGGATGCAGAAATTCACTGAAGTGCTATCCCTGCCCTCTGGCATTCCCCTGTTTCCTGTCACTCCAGGCCCTTGTCCAAAGTGCCCCTTCAGATCTCTTGTAGCCGTTTAGGTACTGGAAAGCCTCAAAAGGGACAGATTCTGGGTATTGGTGCACGTATTTTAACCTCTTCTACAATCTCCTGTGAATGGGAAGCTTTCACCTGTTGTATTGACTCTGCTGTAAGGTGGCAGGTGGTGTTTTTGCAAGTTCTTTGCTTGTGCTGAGGAAGGAAAAGGAGAAGTGGAACAGAAAAATGGATCCTGTTTGGATTAATTTGTAATTCTACACCTGTGACATAGCAGCCTTCTGTGGTCAGAGACTGGATTTACTAAAACCAGTGATCACTTTCAGCCCTTCAGCTCTCTAGATCACGATATCCAGCATCCCCTTTGTTAAATGGTTCATTTTGTTTAGGGCAGAACAACTCACACCTCATGGCTGTAGGAGGTGGGGTCCTGGTGTTAATGTGTCCTCTTCCTGCTAGCAGCCCTGATCTGAGGGGAGATCATGACTTAGAGGGAGACTAAAACTCTTTTAGTTCAGAGATTCCTCTAATCAGGCCAGTTGTAGAAACTTTTACCCAAACCCTTCTTATCCACATATATACACACAAGATATATTGTATATTTACAGACTGTTTATCTAGATCTTGTTTTATGTAAGGAACATAATTAAAGTGGAAAAAACACCCAAATTATTCTGTATGTGCTGTCTTCTTATCAGGAAACTGCCAGCCTGAAGTAGCTCCCAGTTTCCTAGATTGCACAATCCCACTTTGCCCAATAAGACAGTGCTGCAGAACTGGATTGTTCTTGGTGCTGGCTTTTGTAAACGCTCTTCCCTGAACTTTTCATTAACCTTCTGAACCCCATGCCTACTGGATGGATCCCAGCCAGCGTCCTCCAGTACCAAGGGACTCTTGGAAAGGAGAGCTTACACCTCAGGTTCCAAATTGATTTACTGTGGCACACTGACTACACAGGAGAGGAAGGCAAGCAGTGGATTTGCCTTTTTAAAAACAGCAGTTGATTAAAAAATAAAGTACCAATAATGTGAGAATCATACTGTCCTGAAACCTTCAGACATTTTGGCACATAGCTCTGTCTGTCTCGGACAATTGCATCCCCTTTTTCACTGCTTCCCTCCTCCTGTTCCAGGGCTGCCCCCTGAAGCCATTAGGGGCTGGGAGCAGAGTGGGTTGTGGATTATCCTGGGATAATCCACTTTGACAGGGAACTGTGCTGATTAAAAGTTATGGCTTTGGAACGGTGAAGCTCCCACTGCTGTCCACGTAAAAGTTGCTGCTTTCTATTTAAACCTTAACAGTCAGATCTAATCAAGAGAAAATAAGGACATTTTTATGAATTCCATGAGAAAAATTCCCCTCAGGTGTATGTTGCACGGTTTGATCAGCTCCAGTATCGTGTTTTAGCGTTTCATATTAATCCAGCCCACTCTGAGCCAAGAATTTAACTTTCAAACTTGCCTTGATGGCCAGGCAAAAACATTTTGGCAATTTGTTATTATTTTAGCTAAACTTGCAATATGCAAATTAAGATTTATGGCAAATGAGGTCTTAAAACTGTGCATTTATCTCCACGTGGAAAAGGTATCCTGTAGCTGCAAGGTGCCAAAAAATACCAGAGCTGGGCAGAGAACAAGCGAATTACAACTCCCAGAAGGCACTGGAGGGTTGTACATCAGCATTTGGTGTCCTGATGACAGGAAACAAACTATTTCACAGTCTGAGATTTTCTGGAAGATACAGAGCTGACCCAGCCCTCAGACTGAGTATCTCATGTCACCATTTCCAACTGAAAACTGTTAAAGTGTCAGGTAAATCCGGGTTTTTCAACAAGGCTGAACTAAAAGAAAAATTATTGTTTCGTGGAATGTAAGTATCCTGTTGAAAACACAGTGATGGGAAAACACTGATTAAGTACAGATAACATTTATATTCCTTTCTATTCTCCTGTGCTCTCCCTCGTTTCTCCATGCATAAGCAATTAAGATCATTCCCATGTGCCAATTCAGCTTTGCTGCAATCCCAGTAAGGCAAGGAGACAGAGACACTGCCAATTCCCTGCCTCCTCTTCCTGGGGTAGTCCAGAGGAGCACAAACCATGCAAGTCAGATCCAGAGGTGCTCTGGAGAGATGCATTCGCTGCTGTGTGGTCCAATTCCCTGCTCCACATTCTGCAGAACTGAAGACAATGGGATGACACATGGACTGGAGATAGATCCGTGCATACTTTCCTTCGTAAGTCAGGGTTTCCAATGAAAAGCACTGGAAAACTGAGATACATGCCCAAAGTTCAACTCAGCTTGAGCTTTGGGGTCCAATTTTCATCTTAATCAGAAATAATTTCCCTTAGGTTAAAGGATTCATCATCATACAACATCAGTGCACACAGGCCAGACTCAAGCCACATCTGGCAAGGGCTTGAGCATGAAGAATGTTCAGTGAACAGCACAGATTTTTTCTCAGTCTGTCCCCTCACATACAAACCAGAATTTCCAGATTCTGCAAGCTGATCTGCCTTGCTGCCCTAGTTTGCTGGAGGGAAAAAACAGCCTTCATTATGCACCTTATTTCCTATTTTCACCCGACTCCTAGGAATACCTCATAGAATTTGAAAAACTGTTAGGAACTCATTCAAACAAGGCTTGGATTTGGTTGATATAAATACATAATTCTGCCTGGGAGAACAAAACTGATTTAACCAAAGGGGTCTGGTGCCCAGGGTGTGTGGGGCTGGGTTTCCCTGCCCTGGCAGTGGCTGGGGAGAGGATGCTCTGCAGTGGGCAAGGGAGCAGGAACAGAGCACAGACCATGTGTGTTCTTAGACAGCCACCTAGTGAGCTTAGCAAGGAATCCAGAGCTCCAAGGAAATTCTCACAGAGGCTGGAGTTACACTACAAACACAGTGCTCAAACAGTGCTCAAACAGTGCTAAACACTGCCAAACTTTGCCAGGAGCACACAGGGGCTTTGACACAGCAGAGCAAAAGGGTGCTTCAGTTACTGAGCTGTGAGACAAGATTTATCACCCCTCTGTGATTCTTGAAGGCAGTGTTTCAAGAATCAAGGGGGAGAGTTCAAGTATTGAAAAAGATGTCTGAGTTTTAAGAGAATTTCAGAATTTTTTTCAGGAACAAGCATATGTATATAATTTTATTTATATACATACACACACACACATATATATAATATATACACACCTCACTTTTTTTCTTACACACCCATTGTTAAATCTAAACATTTCTGTTGACTGAAAAGAGAACATCATGGACATCATACATAAAAAAAGGGGCAGAGTCTGGAGGGATAGAGAGATTCATACAATCAGTGTTGGAAAAGACCTCTAAGAACACCAACCCCTTCTTTCAGCCCAGCAGCACCACCATGTTCACCATCAAACCATGTCCTCAAGTACTGTATCCACAGGCTTTTGAACCCTTCCAGGGCTGGTGGCTCCACCAGCGTCCCTGGGGATTGGCACAGAGAGACTGCCTCACTGCTGTGGTGTGTTGGGCCATTTCTGCTAAGGTTGTCTGTGGGTGTGAAATTAGTAGGAAATCTTTTGAGAAAGAAAAGAGAACCCATGAGCCCAGCTCACCTCAAAACCAGCGTTTGTATTTTCTAATTGTGTCTGCTGAATTCCAGCCCTATGAGAAAAAAAAGCGAGAAAAATAAGCCCTCAACCATAAGGATATACAGAAAAAACATTCAGGTATGATTTTTTGGAGTTTGCCTTTGCAAATTACCCCAGGGAGGTGTCTGACACAGCTGCACACTTACTGTCTCATGCTCTGGGCACTCAGAGCCACAACATGCAACTTTATCCCTGTGCTAGAAGGACACAGAATGTGTGGAATTATAATGAAGCAGCCAGAGTCAGCACCTCATCAGTCCAGTGGTTACCTATTAACCACTGCTCGCTAAATTGCCTTTTGCTATGAAGTTCCCAGATGGTCTCTAGTTATAAATGGGATCACTGAAAGGAAAATTAAAAAAATAAAAAATCTGAAACAACAAAAAAAATTAAGATACTAGTGGAAAACCTTATCAAAACCATGGTTCTCCAAAGTTCCATCCAGTTTCAATACTCCACAGATTGACTGCAGGGGGGTGAGGATACAATTAAACCCTGATGATGATAGTCTGCTTGGGATGCTGTAAAATTTCTACTTTGATATTTACTGCCTCCCAAAACTCTACCAAAACAGAGAATTGCCTGGGCTGCAGATCATGTCAGTCCTGATCCACTGCTGTGGACTTGGCCATGCAGTTTCTTTGTTCTCATGGACTTGGAGTGTTTGTAATCCCCAAGTCTAACAATGTAATAACATATTAAAAATAGCTATGAATGTGCTTTGAATTCCTCTTAGAAACATCATCTCTACATGCCTAATTAAATATCCTAGACACACACAAAAAATAATTGCAAGGAAAAGAAACCTCTCTCATGAGGGCCAGATGATTTTAATTAGGTCTCACTCAAAATCTTCCTCTGCCCACATGGCTCAGCTCTCAACAAAACACTGGGTCACACTGAGATGCCATGCTGTGCTCCCCTCCTTTCCCTTTCACACTGGTTACTGCTCCTGTTCCCAGCTTCTCCCTCTTCCTTGAGCATTTTCTGTCCTCCACCCTCAGAATGCCCCAGACGTGGGGCTGGGGCCATTTGCTGATTTCTTACTTTCCATTCCCCCAGAGCTGCTCTGCACATATGGTGTGATTCTGTGAAGAGGCTGAACATATGCACAGAGCTTCCAGATCTGTGGAGGAGGAGCAGAAACAGGATAAATAAATGGATATTTATTTATCCATTGCAGAGGAGACTTACAGCCCCTTTATCCTGCCACAGCCAGCAGCAGGTCTGCTATTGTCCCACAAGTGGCGAGTGAACTCGGATCTCTCTGCAACCCTTGGAGGGCCAGAGGGGCCAAATCCTGCTGGCAGCTCAGCAGAGCCCAAGGGCATTCCCAGAGGGAAGGTGGATCCACCCCAGCTGCAGAGATTCCAAAAAATTCAGGCTGCTGCCTCCACAAACCTCCTTCTTCCCCTCTTCTGTCCCCAGGGAGGGGTTTGCTGCTGCCCTGTGCTGACAGTGTCCACACAAGAGAGACAAGCACTTCTCAGGGCCTCAGGTATTTGAGGTATTGCCACTAAAGAACTGGGGCATCCCTAAAGCACAGTCTCCCACCTCCACATTCCCCAGCCACAGATATTATGAGTTAACAGTAAAATTTGTACTCCTTGAGAACTGAAATTATATGGACACCCAGTTTGCTCTAAGGAGTTTTTTACAAATACTGGAATTATTTAATCCACTTCTGCATAACAGATATTGGTTGTCATAGTTAGCAAAGTCCTGCAGTTCTTTCTTGTGGGATTTCTTCTTTCCTGACCCTGAGCATTTTTAAGCCTGGGCTCTTGATTTGATATTTTTTTAGGTGTGTGCTATGGGTTTAATCAGCATTAAGTGTCACAAGCCTCAACCTGGCCCTGAATGGCCTGTGCTTACTGCAGTGTTTATCTGATATCTCAACGGGTCATTCTAGATCTTGAAATAACTTTTGAATGTTTTTTTTTGTTTGTTGGTTGGTTTCTAAATGCCAGATCAGGGAGTCTGGCAAATTGTAATTTACAATAATAAATTCCAGCTGTTGGACAGACAACACATCCCACAGACCTTCTGAAACAATATCTCCACTGCAGTGTCATCCTTCTCCTCCACCTGAGGTGACCCACAAGTGTGCCCCAAATGGCCACTGCTTCCCAGATTTTCCTGCTGCTGGAATTCAGCACTTTCAGGTGCTGCCTGTGACATTTGTGCCTGAACTTCTGCCAGTCACTTCCACAGCCTCTGAGGTTTCTAGTTCTGTGCTGGGAGTTGTCTTTCCCCATGCTGGGGAATTCTGCTTATTTTTTATCCTATTTCTAGTACAGCAAGGAATTTTATCCAGCAATCTGCATCCAGCTATTGTTTAATAACACACAAGGTTCTTTAAATGGACAGTCTCCACAGCTTCCATGGCTCCTCCAGTACAGTACAGATATCCACACAGAACTTATTAGTAAAATTCACAAGACTTTATTTATGAGAAAACCAATGACATTAGATTAAGAGTTGTATTTAATTTGTCCAAAGAGGCAGAGATGCTCAGTGCTGCTGGCATACAAGTGATCACAGGTATCAAAGCTCTCTGACCTGCAGCAGTTCCTCTGGCTCTGAAACCATGATTCTACTGAGATTCCTGCCTGCATGGATCATTCTTGCTGTTATTCACCTGAAGCACAAGTAAAATTCATCCCTGTCAGACCATGAAGAAGCTATTGCTTCTTGGGGATGTATGAAATATATGTTCTCTATGTTAAATGTGCAAATATGTTTTTTCTCTCAGGTAATACCTGTGTGACACTAATTTCTGCACTGTGTATTTAAAATCTTTTCGGTGATGATTCCTAGAAAAATCTTCCCAAGTACCTGATCCCTGGAGTATTGTGTCTGTCTGTTCCCATTATACATCTAGAGGTCCCCTGGAGTATGTGTGAGCCCTGCTCCTGTTTACAGACATCTGCTCTGCTGGAGCATCTCTCTGTGAAGCTCGATTCAGAGCTTGCTGGTTTCTTCCTCTATGACCTTCTGTTCTGACACAACCCTGGCACGAGAATCACCTCATGGAGTGCCCCTTAATGGCCATAAAACATGTCAGAATTACAAGAATTTAAGACAGTTTGCAAGATTTTGCAGAATTGAAGCTTATGGAAACAATGGTGATAGGTTTGGGCATAGCTGCAGTTTTGTTCTAGGGCTTCTGTTCATTTGACAATTTGTTCAATTCCATTGCTCTGCTGTATGAAGTGTAAGATCTTGTCAGGGAGGGAAAGGGTCCAAGGAACTGAAAGCTAACCAGCTTTCTGTACCCCTGGAAAAATAGCAGACTTTTCATATGAATAACCATTACACTGCATCCATCTTTCTGTGGTTTGAAAATAAGGGCAGGACTTGATTGAATATTTTGTGATTATGGGTTTAACCTCTAATGATTCAGAGCAAAAATATCTCTTCAGGGTCTTCTAATTTAGAGGGAAGTGCTCCATCATCTCCTGTGAACAATCCCTGTAAAGTGAAATTTGGTATCCCCAAAGCCTCTGGAAAATACCCTGGGCAGACTGGCAAAACTACAGCCATGAATTCTCTTGCACAGGACAGTTTGGTGGATTTTATTGCTTCCCAGATCTTTAACTACAGAAGATTCCTTTATAAGTCTTCACTGACCTTTCATAACCCCAAGTTTGGATTATATTGCTGTTTCTATCCCTGATTGATTAACTAACTGCAGGTTTATTCTTTAATTTTAAGGGCAGGCCAGAACACAGAAATACAGCTGAAGCTGCTGGGAACTTGAAGCATGGAAATACTTGAAATTCACCTCTGATGTCAGAGTGAAGCCATTTCACAGGAGTCACATTGTGCACTGACAGAACACTCCCAGGCCTATGAAATTAAACATCTACTGGAAATTCTTTTACTGTGGTTTAATTTTTCAAATCTGACATGCTGACAGCATGTGGCAGAGTAACCAATGGTAGCAGGAAAGCATATGGTTATATTTTTTAAGTTTGTGTTTTCCTGTGAGCAGGAGATACCCAAGAACACAAACTTAATTAAGATTTTCCCAAGTTTTTTGACAAATTCAGCTGAGCTGCACCAACCACACCTGCAGCATGGGCTGGCAAGAGGTGCTCTGCAGGCAGGACATGCCCAAGGGGCAAAGCCATATCAAGAACACAAGAAATAAACTCTTACATTTGCTGGATGGTTTGCTAGGAAAAACCTGATTTGTTCCATTTTCATGAAAATAACCACTGAGGCATGAAGTTGTCACAGTTTTTGTAAAACAGGAGGAAGGCTGACCCACCTGAGGAGCTCGGTTAGAGCTGCTGCTCACTCCCCCTGCCTGCATGAGTGGTGTGCTGGCATTGATAAAAACTCAGTGCTCAGAGGACAGAGCCAATGAGCCCCACTACTGAGCCTGCAGACAGCATTTCTGTCACTGTTGCTCAATGCTGAGCCTATCTAGTTTTGAAGAAAGTCTCATATTTTTGGTAAGGTAAAAAAAAAACAACCCAACGTCTCTCTGTGTTCTCACAGATTTAGGAGATTTAAATTCAGGTTCTCTGTGAAATTTCATAGAAGAAAAACTTCCCACAGCTCATCTAGAACTTAAAAGAGGTATTTGCTCATTCCATTGATGTTTTACACTCTCCATGTGAGACAATTCCCTCCACTGATATCCCCCAGTGGTCCTAATTTCAGCAGTGAATTGTTGTATCACAGAAGTCTGAGTGGGGAGATTGAGAATAACTGGACAAAATCTTATATCCTATGGAAAAACTTTGAAAGCAAGTGACAGGTATTCAGGTTATTACAAAAGGAAAGACAAATCCTTCCTCTAGGCATTATTTGGACACTATTAGAAGAAATGCTATAAACATTACTTTTATAACTACCAGAAAACTATTAGTTTTATAACACCCAGAAGTGTATTATCCTTGCTGCTCAGTAGCAGCTACCTGGAAAGGTTTTACCTTTTTTCCCCCTTGTTGCACATCTGGAGGGGAATGGTGGGGTTGGAAAAGCACATCATGGGATGTGAGGGAGGTGTGGAACCGCGAGACAACTGTTCAGGTAGGTCTGAGTGACATGAGCTGTCTGCTGGACTAAAACGTGCCAGGGTAAGCCCCAGCAGTGCAGAGTCCAGGAGGGCTGGCTGTGGCTCTGGTCTGGAGAGGAGATGCTCTGGTTACAGTCAGACACTGCTGGGGACTCTTTGCTGAAGGGCAAATACACACCAGAGGCACCTTTGGCTTAATTCAGCTCATGGTGGAATAATCAGGATGATCCATAGGGGAAACCTTGCGTGAAGGATGGCACAACTCTTCAATTAATGACTTTCAATTTCTGCCTGTGAGATCACAGTAGCTCTCCCTGAGGCTCTGAAAGCACTGTAGATGTACACACAGCAGCTGCACTGCTATGAGAAGCAGGATCCTAGTCTCCTTCCATGAACAAAGTCTCCATAAACGTGGTTCAAATGTTTCCAGCAGGTGATAAAACTCAACAAGGAACCCCTTAACTCTACTCTTTCATATTATACCCATGCCTTTGTGAGCTGCCTTCACCAGCAGCATCCTCTCTGGGTTAATAAAACCTGAAGCAAGTTTATAAGTGTTATCACCTCCAAAAGGTGTTTAATGAGAGTGCCTTTCCTAGCCTGTGACCAATCCCAGTAATCCCACTGCTGCCCTGGACCGGGCACTGCACAATGCATAAATGAGCAATTGCATTCACACTGTTTGCCTGAAGGTTTTCTGCATGTGTGGATCTACTTGTGTGCCTTAAGAAAAAATACTCCAGCAAGTAAAAACATGAATGTGTCCTTAAAATCGCCCTTCTGGAATTAGCTCAGCCTATTTGTAAGAATTCTTGCAACTTAGCACATGCTTCATCTTCAGCTCAGAGTGTTAGCCAAGTAATAATCAGCACTCAGCAAGAATTAGAAAACCAGTTTGTCACAGTGAGGTCATGGGGAAGATTATTCCTGCTTTATGACTCCATTTATAATAAATATTCCATAGCCTGTCATGGAAAGGATGTAGAACATATTTATACTTCCAACCTCCCTTTTCACATAAAATTTATCAACTTGTCTGGTAAATTCAATAGGAGCCTATTCCCTTTTGTCACTTTTTACATGCCTCCTGGCTCAGGAGAACCAATAATCTACGTCAGAGTGCAGCAGAGATCTTGTCTGCCTTTGAAAATTAATGTGGCACAGATCTAGATTAGCAAAGGTATTTAGGTATTTCCTTTTCAAGCAGAATATAACTGTATAAATCTTCTTCTCAGAGTCAAGTCAAACATCTGATGCACTCACCTCATATTTAGGCTGCTTATTACCATCTGTTGAGGTATCAAGATTCAATTTCACAACATCATCTTACTCCTATCCAAGTATTTATTGCCAGATAAGCGTGGGCTTGGGAAATCAGCCTACATGACAGTGTAATGCCTTTGTCCTCCTCTTTCAGAAACACTTGAAGGAAAATCCAGTGCATTTCTCAGAAGAGAAACATCCCCTTCTCTGAAAAAGGAGCCGTGAGCTGTGTCTCACCACGTGGCAATGAGACATTTGGCCCTTCACAGGAGGGAAGCCAAAGCAGCCGGTGTGACCCAGAGGGGGTGGCTCCAACAGGACATCCCCATTCCCAGATGGTCAAAGTGCAGCAGAATTTGGACAAAATTTCCCTGTGTCCTCAGATTCCCTCAGGGAATATGCCAAAGGAGCTGGTTGTGGCATTTTTACACAGACCAGGGCCTCCTCAGACAGGGCATACCCTGGGGAATATTTGGAGAGCAGTATGTGACAATGCCAATCTCCTGCCTGGTGCTGCCAGGTTTGGAAGACAGGTTGAAGAAAAGCTCCAGGTCCCTTTCTTTTTCACTCTGTACATATTAGCAGCACTGTGGTGATGATACAATTTTAAAAAATAAAATAACAAAATAAATCAGGCTGAGGAATGTGTTATAATTCAGGAGCCAGACCACTGAAATGTTATAAAAAGGCAGGAAAGAAAACATGTCAGCTAAGATTTCAACAGGATGGTAGCTCAGAAAGGCTTAGAGCATGGAATTGGCCAGAAAACAGGAAAAGTATTTATTTACAAGAGATGAAGACACATGTTGTACCTGTGTCCACTCTAAATATATAACAAATATTTAATTGCACATGGTTGAAACAAATTGAGTACAGACAGCTATTTCTTTTTACAGAACATATGGGAATGATCATGATGGAATTACTCTTTCCAGAAAAAAGTTTTGAGGAACTTCCAGTTGTACTCCAATAAAATAATTGCTTAGAGAGGAAAAAAAAAAAACCAACCAAAAAACCAAAACAACAAACCCAGCAATTTTTTTTTAGTAAGAAAATTTCTTATCCTACATTTTTTGCTCCCATAATTCTTACACAAATGGCTTCACTGAAGTCTGCTGCATAAAGAAACTTTCTTAAGTGAGTGAAAAATGATAAAAAAAAAAGCTAGTAACAAAATTTATGCTTCACAAAGAAATAGATTTGTCTTGAGATGGTAAATGAGAGGTTTGTCTTGAGAAATAACTTGCATATGACTTTTTTTTTTCCTCACCAGCATTGCAGCTGCTGCAAGGGTTGTGTGGCATATCACAGGTGAGCTGGTTCAATGCCTGGAGCCTTGAACTGTTCCACAAAAAGAGCGAACAGAGGAAATGAGTGCACCTGCCCTTGAGGAGAGAGAGCACAAGGATGATGGAAACAGAGAGGAAGAAGGATTCCACCCCCCAAGGCTGAGAATCCGTTAAAATCTCATATAGCTTCCAGGAGCCAATTCACACAATTGTTATATCAGGACAATAAATCAGAGAAAGGCTGAATGAATGGAAGAGCAGTTAAAAAAGAACCACGCTGAGAACAAACCAGGAACCCCATCTAGGTGTTGAAAGATATTGGGATATGTATTTTAAATTTTTAAAATGACCATCTTGCCCTGACCGTGGGGAGATAAGCACCCTTATCTCCATCTCCTGATCTTTTGTCAAAACACACATCTCCTTTCAGTTGCAGAGCTGACCTGAGTCATTTTCCATAGCCTTTCCTAAAAGCTCCTGACACCAGCACCTGGTCATCACCTCAGGCTGTCTCTTGCCTTTACAGCAGTCACAACTCCTTTTCCATAAGCAGGAATTGTTAGCATCACATCGTGCAGTTCACTGGACATTTCCATCATTATTCTAAGCAGGATTCTAGGACATTTTAGTGGTTTTGCTTTGGGGCATTTCAATCCTTTAACCTAGGGCTGCTGGTAAATCCAGCAACAGACTTTGCATTCTGATTTATACACACCCACACAGATTTTCCCCTTACATGGAAAATACCAGTGTTTATGTGAAAAAAAAATGTCAAGAGAGCTTAAACCCACCAGTTTTATATGCTTTTCTGAGGCTGCAGCACTTTAAAACTCTCGGCATGGTGTGTAAAGCAGCCAGCAGCTCTCGCTGTTTAATTGTCCTTTTCCACAGCCACTTGCAGTCGGGAAGGCAGCGCTGGCATCTCCGTGCCCCAGCTGGGCAGACACAGGCAAGGAGTTTATGTCCCTCCTGAAGTAACATCTACTTTAGGATGATCTGCTTAGAATTCAGCAAAGTCACCTTAAAGTCTGTCTACAATCCTATTAAGGAAAATAATGAAAAAGTAGCAAGAAGCAAGCCAGCTGAGAAGTGAGAATAAGGATTAAAAACTTGCAAAATGTTAAGATACGAGCACTGAAGAAAAAACCCTCTGAAGCAGGCAGTGGGTAACATATCTTTGGTTAAGATGGACTACGCAGTAAAACTGTCATAAAAGCCTTCTGCAGACCCATGAACAACTATATTTTAAAAAAATCCAATAAGAAACACTGAACACGAGCCCAATCCAGTATAACTAAATACTATTTCTTGTTGATGTAAGCTCTGTAGCCAGCTGAGTGTGGTGCTCAGTTAAATCTCTGGCACTTAGCAGCAGTGAGAGAAGTACACAATGCAATCTTGGAAGGCAGGCAAAGACAGATGGAAAGGGACAATAAATGAGCCAGTGACTAGACAGAGAGAAAATCTCACCCAGCATTTTATCTTCTGTCTGCTTCTCCTTATAACTCTACCTTTACAAAACCAGCTCTCCCTTCCTGACACTGGAAATGGCACAAGGAATGTTTATGACAAAGGGAATGTGTTTAAACACACAAAAAACCCAAAACAACAGAATGAAAATCTGAAGGTAAGTATTTGAGAGCAGACACTCTTGAGAAAGATTTCTTTAAAATAAAACATCCTTGTGTTTCCTTTGTTTTCCCATGTTGTTCTTTAATCTGTCCCTTAAAGGAGGGTCTGAAGAACATTGAGAGATAAGCAGAGATGAAAGAAGGAAAGATGCAGCTTTGAAACAGTAAAATGTGTTTCTTTTTGTCCCACTCTCCCTGCAGCAATAGTGGGGAGCAGTAGGGGATGTGCTGGGAGGGAGTCTGGCTGCAGGTCTCCCTTCCAAACTGAACATTTTTGCATGGCACAGAGCACAGGCTTTATCATCCTTCCCATCATGTTTGGTGATATTTGACACTTGCATGTTTACATATACTATGTTATCTTGAAACCTTGTAAATCATCTTTCATTTAAATTGCTGCTGTGGGGCAGAAGGGAGGAAAAAACACCCCGAAGTATTTTAAAGCGTGGTAGTTGAATGAGTTTCCAGGCCTGATAGACTGCAAGAGTCAGTGAAATTCTGTTACAGGTTTTCTGTGTACCACATCACCACAGATACTGCAAAGATACAGAGGATAAATATTTGCTTCTGTTATCAAATGTTCAGGGATAGCATGAGAGCAAAACTTTATCTTCCTCTGCACAGCAATAAATACTCTGCTACTTAATATAACGTTAGTTCTTCAAGAGATGAGTGATTGACAAAGCATCCTTAGGGCTGAAGGGACATTTATACATTATAAATGGAAATAAATGTGGAAGCAGGCCTGGGCTGCTTCCACAAAACCAAACAGCCCCAACATGCTGCACTTGAGGAGCTCTGCCTCTCCATCTACATCAGCCTGCCCCTGCTGTAGCTCCCACCTTCCATCCCCTTTTGCCAGACTCAGGGAGAGTATGAGAAAACCATTTCCAGCAGGATTAGCAAATTTAGAATCAATGAGTTTTATTGATGCAAGGGACAGAGGGATTTTTGGTAGCAAAAGAAAGCACAAACCTCCACTTCAAGCTCCCACTAATTTCGATTTCTTACTTAAAAGCAGCAAAACACTTCTGAGCTGTCCCTGGTGAGCAGTTCTTAATGAGAATGGAGTTGGCATGGAGCACTAAATCAGTGCAACAAAGGACACTGTTCCTTGGCACTGACGTAGAGGTTTTTTATGGCAAAACCCTACTGATTTCCAGAGCATTCTGTACTCAAGCATTTCAGACTTTGCAAGAATTGCAGCACTGAATTTTATCAGTTATGTCAGTTTGATTGGGTTGTATTCCAGCTCCAGAGGTGCCAGCTATACAGTAATATTTTATTGCTTGTATTGCTGACAAAGACTGTATCATCCAGCTCTGGAAATGTACTTAGAGGGCTGTAAATAAAAAGGAAATTTTGCAGAACTAATATTGCAGGTTGTGAATGGCAAGAGGGCACATTTACAGTAGAACACTGATAGCACTTTCTGGCTATTTTAGCAATTGGATGATGATGGATAAAGCTACAGCAACTTTGCCTTGGGTCTCAAGGGAGATCAGTGCATATCCTAGGGAACACCCTGTTCAGTAACTATAAAATAAGGCCTTTGATTTAATATTGAAATTAAATCCTGAAGACACTAATTCTGCTGAGCAGGAGCTACAGCACAGGGATGGTGTTTCTGAAGCGATGTTCTGACCTGCATCTCCTGCCCATGGCCACACTTTGGTTGGTTTGGCAGGAATGCTCTGGCTGGTTTGGCAGGACCCTTTATGTGTTTGGTAGCACAGATGACAAAACCAACCCAGGCAGTGCAGGGTTTATTCAGCTGATGTAGTGAAGAGCTCCTCTGAGAGCCGGGCTGCAGTGTTTGCATTTCTGTGCTGTGCTGGGCCTGGCCCAACCTGTCCCAGCTGATGGAAGGACTCCTGTTGAGCTCAGAGTGTGCTGGCCCTTGGTGCACTGAGGGGCGCTGGCAGTGTTTCAACGCCCAAGTTCTTGAACAATGTGGATATTTCACAACCTAAGGAACACATAAAAGACAGAGCTATTTTCCCTCCCTTTCAGTGCTCATATTGCAGTCTGTGACAAAAAAACCCCTGCCAGGTTCTCCATTGAGCAACCTTTCTTGCTTTTACATCCTTTTCTTCCTGGAAAAAAAAGTCAGACAAAAATATCAGCTGCGTCATCTCAATATTAAACAGCCACTGCAGACAAGGACTGCCTTATTTTTTCCAGTACTTAGGGCTTCAGAAGTGGATTGTGTTGAGATATGAAAAGAGTCAACCATTTCATTTAGTGAATGACAAAATCCTGGTTAAAACCTGTTTCCATTTCCAGCTTGTCCCTGTAATCACACAAGACCATGCACTGCCTTGATCATGGACCAAGAGCAGCAGTTCTCTCTAGAGACTCAGCTGAAAATGTCCCAGTATCACCTCATTTTAAATACCTTTAAAGTTGCTAAATGCTGAATACTTTAAAAGCAGTTTCAACTGATTTCCCACCACCAAGACATGTGTTTAAAATTGTAATTCTAAAACAGGCATGATACAAGTAGGACTGATTCCTTTTGTGGCTGCAGTTTTCTGATCTGGTGTTTTGTCACACCAGTTCTGTGATTAAATGCATTAGTTCTGAGCAGGAACTCTGACTGAGAGATCCTCAAGCACTGGAAGTGCTCAGGGGCCAAGAGGCTGTATATGCAAATAGGATTTTCCATGTTTTCTGCATTTTTTCGATTAATAAGTCCCTCCATAGTATGAGATAACATGAGAAATTTAAGTTACATTGCATTCTTTGTCCCTTCCGGCAACCAACCTTTTCCCTTTATTGTTTGGTAGAGCAGTGCCTACATTTGGTGACAGAGGTGCAACCAAAGCTTGTCACTTTATGAGCCAGATTTGAAATGAAGGGGAATTCCATCGCTATAAGAGCGTGCTTTATTTTGGGCATTGGTTTTCTTATTTTTATTATTTTTTTTAAACTTACCGTAAGATGACATCATCATGAGAATGACATATCCTGGAAGATTGTTTCAAAAGAATGAGAGTTACAGGCAACCCATGGAAACAATCTACTTGAAGTATTTCCTAGAGAAATCTTATTGCTGTCATAGCAAAATTTCAATGTGTGAGGCAGATAAATATGGATGGCAACTGAGCTGCAAATTGACCTTGTAGGCTTGGGATAGATTTAGCCACTGCTGCCAAAAAAATTTTCAGGTACATCAGAGATTTGTGCCCAGGGGTCCTCTTCTTCCCCAACTAACTTGTAATCACAACTGTCAGCTTCAGAGCATTTATATGACCCTGTGGAGTGTAATGTGACTCAACCATCTGAATGTGAAATTTGTTAGACAACTGCAGCATGCTCAGTGGGAGCAGATTGTGAGACAACAGTGATGGATAAAAGAGGATGAGAGAACAGGTTAAAGGGTTCCTGCAGTGGTTTTGCAGGTTTGGGAATAGGTGTGTGCGTACCAAGTGCCAATGTGCCTCCTCACACTCCTCCAAGGAGATCATTTGGGTGCTGTGAAAACTTCAGCAGTAACAGAAGCTGACACCTATCTCTTCCAGTATCAGGGTATAACATTGATTGGCCTGCACTTTAATAAGCCTTGCCATTCCTTGTTTATCAAGGACATCATGCTTTGAAAGAACAACTTGCTTGATTATAAAGTGGCAGTGAGAGGTGTGAGCAGCCCTCCTCACAGCACTTTACCCATTACCCACAGCACCTCTCAGCCTATGCCAACCACTCCTGTGTGAATCATTCTAATTGTACGAAGGGGTTTGGACACGACTAATCTGTGTCTGGTACAAACAGGGTTGATTTATTAGCCCTCTCCCACTTATACTTGTTTTAACCTCTGGTAGTCCAAAAGGAATCTATTGATCTAGTTAAGGGCCCTGTGTAAAACTGAACCTTTAGGCAATGAGACTCCTTGGCAGGCTCTCACTGACTTATCAGCTACACTTTTTTTTTTTTTTTTATTTAGGTCTAATTTTACTTCCCCTGTCCATTTTCCCCCATAATTTCTTCTTGCTGAGGTGGGCACTTACAGAGAAAGGCAGTGCTGCAATTGAGAGAATCAATACTTCCATTGCAGGGTACTTACAGTGCTTCATTCTCTTTGCATCCTGTGCCCTTCATATGTCAGGGATAGGGATCAATTATGAAGATCTGTCAGGTTTGTTATTACATGAGAACATTTATTCTGTTAAGAGGATAAAGCAAAGTCAGCAAGTCAAGAACATTTCAACTACCGTTTCCAAGCCCACAGTTACAGCCTGTTAGAAAGACAAGAATATTTCCTTTATTCTAAACTCACAGAACAAAGGGACAATTCTCTTCAGCCTGACTGCTGAAGGAATGTAATTGACAATCACAACACAGAGCTTGAAAATATCTGGAAAATTTTTTATAATGTTTTTTTTTGCCTAAAGGCTTTCCACCAAAGCCTCTCCTATATCACAAAAAGATTCAACCAGCACTTATCAGACCCTTTTTGTACTGGACCAAGTTTTCCATGTCTGCCCCAACTCAGGCTCTCAGGGAATTACCAGCAGGGCATACAGCTGTGCTCTTCTCTTGCTCCTATAAGACAGCACGAACCTGAATTTGCCAGAACTATCAGATGTCCAACTACACTGCAATAGATAGAAAGAAAAGCAGCAAGTGTGAGCAGAACCTGGCTCCCAGATCTCTAAGAGCTGGTTATTAGTGTGATAAGCTGTAGTAGTGTAATTGAATAGGCTGGACACATTAAACTTGCAAACACATTCAGCTGCTGACTAACAAAGCTCTTGTTCCACACGTGTACACCTGATCCAGGCAAGGGCAAGGTCGGAGACAGGCTTTGTTCCTTAAGGTTTTATGGTTTTGCTTTTCTTCACAAGATAAAAGGCAAAGACAAGAGCAGAATTTCTTACAGTGATTTTCAACTAATGCTTTGAAGGAGAATTCTGAATATTTAAACTTTCCTCACAGTGGGAATTCTGATATTTGTAGCCACTGCCAAGGAAGGATCTTTTACTATTAAAGTGGTCAAAAATGAAAGTGAGCATGCTGCAGAGTCCGGGAGAGATGCCAGAACTGCCCATTCTCTGCATAACTAAGAACAGGGTGCAGTGCAAGTGCTGCATGGTGAAGATGTTATCTACCCTCAGCAAACATCTCAGCCTAATTAGGAAGGGACCACGTTGAGGGGAAAATTTTTTTTTTTTTAATTTTTTTTATTTTCACTTTCATTCAGCAGTGATTTAAGGAGCTGATTAGTGCCAACATTTGAGGTCCAGATCCTAAATAAGCTTGAGTGCCTACTAGCTATTGCATCTCCTGCCAGCTGCAAGCCCTGATGCTCAGGGGATGTGAGCCCTGACTGCTGTGAGAGGAGCAGCCCCACCTACACGTGGAGCCTTCCCTTGTGTCCAGTGAGAGCACACCCAGTGCCAGGAGATCAGTTCACACTTTTCTCAGCCCTTGCAGGCAGCAAGAATAGATGGATCTGAGAACATGAGGAGGAATTTGACTCCAGGTACCAAACCCAGAAAGGTTTAAGTTATTTCAAAGCCCTATATAGGATATCACTTAACATTTGAAGTCCTGAATCAAATTGTTTCCATTGAAATCCATTAAGTGCTAAGGATCTGCTTGGAGTTATATATAATGCCACCACCACCCTTACATTATCTCCTGAGCTACAGAATGACACTTAAAATAGGCTTTTCTCTGTCATTCTGCTTTATGGGACTCAAGGCACAAAATATAATCTCAGACCACAAAGACCCAGTACTTCTTATAGCTCAGCAAGCTCCTGGCTAGACCTACACACTGGTCTGTGCTATTTCCAGGGCCAAATTTTCTTCTCAGTACAAGTTTCAACTCCACATAATGCAGCAAAGATTTTCCACACACAGCAGTCAGAATACATTTAAAGTTGAACTTGTTTCTTGTTATTCTCTCATGTGTCTCACATACAGCTTTCTTTTCAAATGTGAACAGCCTTTAAATATGTATTTACATGTATGAAAACAGAGTTTGCATCCTGCTCTGACTGTGATCCTGTGACACTCAGGGTGCTGTTCTTGTGCTGAGCCTGCTGCTATGTTACACAAGCAAGGACAAGCTGCAGGGAAACAGTTTAGGAGGAAAGAAATGCAATTCTAAATCTTTTATGCTCATCTACGTTTGTAATTCCAGTCATGGATCCCATCTGTTTGTAAATTCCAAAGCAAAATACCTCTGAACTTGCTAAGTCGGTGTGGATCTGCTCATCTTTTCCTTGCTATACAAAATTAGACACATACCAGGCAACTGTGGACTGATTAAGAGTCTCTCCAGCAAAATAAAAGAAGATAGGTCTTGTTATCAACTTGGCTGCTGACTCTTGACAGAGGCAGGAGTGTAAGGTGTATTGAGATGCTTATGAGATTCCTACCCTCTATTATGAGAACTTTCAGCAGTGGTTTTATGCTGGAAAGTGACTCTGAATAAATAGCATTGTGAAGCTCCAAATTTATTTTCTCTCCAAGTCTTGCAGAATAAATTTGCTCACTTTACAGGAAAAGGTGCATTTTCTCTTGCTGACATCCCTGCAAACTCTCAAAGTCACAGCTGTGTTCTCCTTTCATTGCTGCTCTCCTGAAGTGGTGTCTTAGTTAAAACTCTATTGTTAATGTAACAGAGAAAAAATTTCAATACCTTCAGAAAGAAGTCCCTTAAAAGGCTTTGAATATAAAAAACAACCAATGCACATCCTATCAAGCTATATCCATATCTAAGGGGGGGAAGATACAAATCACTCTGGGATTTGAATTCTTTGAATCATAAAGATTCATCATAGAAACTAGTTATGAGGATCATTAAAAAATGAGCTTCAGAGCATGAAATGTTACAGACATTTGCAGTATTTTAGAAAAATAGTGTCTTGTTCAAGATCAGATTTTAGATCATCCTCTCTAAGTTGTCTGAATGCCAACTTCTCGCACGCAGGTCAAGTAGATGTGAAGAAATGTTGGCAAATGTGTTTCAAACATGTGATGTAACACACCCAGCACTGGCATGTTGTGGTCCTCTCTTCTCAGAAGAGGATTAGGGTCACACTTTGATAAACATTTCATTTTAAAATATGCAGATAAATACCTAACAACAGTTTTGAAAAACTTTATTATTCACTCTTGTCAAAGTCCTTTAGAACTCAGAAACATCTCAGCTGTTTTGAAAATTCCAGGAGTTACTGAGCATGGCAAATGCCCAAATGACTTTAAAAGTCTGATCATCAGTGCCTGCAGATGGCTGGCAAAAGAACATGTAGAACAGACCCCTTATGGATTTAAAGCAACAGATAAATAGATCACACAGTGTAATGGGATATTTTGCACTGTTGTGACTCTGCTCCTTTTATTAGGATAGATCACATTATATGATCAAAGCTGACTGTAGGAAGCAGCTGTGAAATCAGGATGAGACAAAAATCTGGCCCAACATAAATATGTAAAAGCCATAGTAGCATTTCTTGCTTGCAAACTTGCTGGGATGTCATGAGCCACCTTTTCTTGGGCTTTGAGTAAGGAATGAGCAGAGTTATTTGCTACCTTTCACCAGCAAGCTCCCAGCAAAAATCTTTGCCAGAGGTGCACATGAGCTCCTGCTTGGGAGCAGGATGAAAGGACCAGCGAGAGAACAGACTGGATGTTGTACTTTCCATGGATCACTTCAGGACTCTGGATTTGAGTTCTCTGGATTTTTCCTTCCAACCACAGCCTAAATGGCAGTGCAATGAATGTGGTGCATGGATTGTGGAAAGTGCATTTACCTGCTCATCTGGGTACCAGACTTTCAGGAAGTTCAGAGAACTTTTCTGAACAGCTAATGTAAGATTGGAGAGAATTTAAAAAATCTGTTAACTTACCCTTTTGTAGCAGGTCACATTTCAATTTGTTCATGCCATTCTACAGCAATGTTGCTCTGAACTTACACTGCCATATATTTTATTTTTATTGGTCCGTTGCTAAACCAAACATTTTAAACTCCCTGAAAAACTTTTGGCCACAGGAGAGCTGGGATCAGATCAAAATGTCCATGTGTCATCAGGGGCATTCTTGGTGGAATACAAATAGAGATGTGGAGAGCAAAGATCCCTGTGCTCCACCCATTCCCTTTGTATGGATACAATTATTCCACGCACTGGTTCTCAGTAAAGCCCTTGGATAAATCAAGGCACTGCAAAATGCCTCTTTTATGATGTATGACCACTTCTTCTCAGGGCCAGCTCTGGCCCTGTCCCTTTGGAACGTGCATTAGTTGTTCAATTTCACAGAAGAATCTTCTCCACAGATTCTGAAGTAACACTAGAGGGCAATAATGCATGAGATATTCAGGATTTCTGAGAATATCTGACATGGCTGGTCTCCATTTGTTAATTCATTCTTTTCTTCATGTGTTTTCTTTAATTAAGGAAGGACTTGTGCTGGGGTAGGAAAAGAAGAAAAGGCTTCACAGAAACCCCAAAATTAGCAATCACTTTCACAGTGCTGTGGTATTCTTAAAAGAAAGTGAGGAACCCTTTTGGGAAGGAGATCTGCATGCAGGGGAGGAGTGTCTCTTCCAAACAAAATATTAAGGGACATTTTAAAATTCCTGAATTTATTTTGAGTTGTAATGAATCACTAACCGCAAAAAATGTCTTTAAACAGACAGAAGAGGGAAAAGGCAAAGCAGAAAAAAATAAAAAAAAAAAAGAAAGGGAGAAGAAAAGGAAAATGAAAATTATAGAAATAGGTAGCATCAAAAAAGTCTCTCTCCATTAGAGGTATCATACCTGCACAACAAAAAGATTGTACTTTCCCTTACTGTGGAGTCCCTCCATAAGTTTTTAACTTTAGAGCCCGTTGATCTGTAAAGTGACACTTTGGCAAGGGAGGTGAGGAAGGGTTTGGTTTGGTTTCCAATCTGATCTGTCACACTTTCAGAGTGTCTTGGGTCACACATTATTTTAACAACTGCTCTTTGCTGTCAGAAAAGGATATTGTCTAAAGCTTGGACACTGTATGGTGCTGGAAAACAAACCAAAGAAGCCACAAATCTTTGCATCTTGCTGCTTTCAAGTTTCAGTAAATCCAAGGAACCTTTTTGTCTCGAGTGTATGTCTCTGGTGATTAACGTCTTCAGGGTGCACTCAGACATCAAGAGAAGGTTTTGCTTCAAAAAAGCTTTCTTTTAGGAATGCCAAGTGCAAAATTAATGATTCAGGATTGAGTCTTGAAGAAAGAGATGTAAGTGTGAAGTGAACCTTTAATGGTCTGTAAGAGGGAGTGACTGCTTAGAAGAGTTTTTATGGCACCACACTTCCTGCTACTTGGGTAATAATAACAGCAGTAACAGTAATAATGCCTGCCTCTGATAGCTCACTTCCCATCAGCAGAACACAAGTAATTATGTTCATTTCTTATCTTAAAGCAAGTGCCACCAAAGAGAGGAATGTGATAATGTGGTGTTTGCTGCTTGTCTGTGTTTTTAAGCGAAGTATCAGGACCGGTTTCTTCTCCTGTACAGAGGCAGGGAAGGAAGAAATATCAGAAAAAGCTGTTCTTGAGCACCCACATTTTAGACAGATCACCCCTTTAAAGGTGAGGTAGGGGTCATGTCATGGCCACAGAGGATGTTTGGGTCCTTTGAGTAGAGAAAGAGTGTGTTTGTGACATTTAGAAGCCTCACTATTTCTGCTTCCAACTCTGCAGCACTGGAGTGGCACGAGACCACCTTGGTTATTGATGTTATTGGTTATTGATGTTATTGATGGGTGATGATGCCCATCGGCTCAAGCCAGGCACTTTAAAAACAGAAGGTGATATTCTTTTTAAGAAAAGGAATTAAAAAGAAGTCTTAAAATGCTCATCAGACTGAGCAGGCTTCGTTTTTTTCCCTCCTACAGCCAAGAGGAAATGATCATGCCATAGCAAATTAATTCAGGTCATAATCGTGCCATGGTAAAGATAGAGGCCAATTCATGGAGATTGCTCAGAACAGCCTCTCTGTTTTCATGTTGCATTTAATGAGCCTTTTGGTTGAAAAATTTGCTATGCTGCACTTCGATTCCAGCACAAGATGAATATGGCTCCTGTGTTTTTGAGCCTCTCCAAGATAATTACTGTGATTCTACTGTTTCTCCTTGATCCACCTGTGCTCGTGGGGCTGCACTGCCTCTGCCACTGGCAGGGTATGAAAGGGAACACTGAGGATCTTCACACAGGTCAGGTTTCCCTGAAGAGATCTTGCCTCTCATACCTGTGCTCCTCCTGCTAATCCAAACGTAAAGATGAATAGTAACAATTCACTTCAGCCATGTATTATTAATTTTAAGCAGTCTAGTTTTTCTATCAGCCACTTTCTATTACCCACGTGTAATGACCCTTGCCCACATAAATCAGCCAGGAAGATTTAATTCGCTTACTGATGAACCCAGTTCTGTTCATTTCCAGCCTCTTCCTGCAAAACTCAGAGCAGAACACTGTTTTTTTCTTGGACTTCTTCAAGAAGTAATGTACATCTAAACCCTTCAGTAAAACTTGGGAAATTGCCCTTCAGTGCCTAAATGTTGACTATTAACTGCAAGAATTTTAAGTGTTTTTCTCAATGGTATTTAGCCCTGCTCTGCTAGATTATCCTTGATTTTTGCACTATCCATTTTTGTTGAATGAGGTGATAATTAAACACATGCAGTCCATAGAACAGAAAGTGTTATTCAAAACTAACCAGCAAAGGTCATGGAATAAATACATTGACAACTTGCTAAGAAAGGAGATTACCCAAAGTCTTGACTTGGTGTTATTTCAAATCCCAAGACACAAGAGAGTTTTTATTCCCTCTCAATTCCTTTGTTGTTTGGGGATTTCTATGTATTGCTTAGCTTAAATTTCTCTCAAAGCCATCCAATCAACTCTGTTGACTGCTTGGTAAGATTCTCTTCTACATTTGGGTCGGTGTGTACTGAAGAAGAAGGTTATCTGCACTATTAAACCTTTGACTCCTTGTCTTTTGAAGAGATCATTTTGCATTTTGCTATGGCAGAGCTGTAATTAGATCTGTTAATTAGGGACAGAATGAACTTTTTAAAAACTCTAAACCCCTTTGCATTTTTGATAAGTTTGCTTAGGTTGCTACTGACCTTCGTACGGGGTTTGCCACTGCTTATTAATTGTTAAATTTTAATTAGGAATGCTGATGAATGTGCTAGCCTTTGCAATAAATAAAAGGTAGCTTCATTTATAATCGGATATTTACCAGTCTACACAGAAATTATCTGCTTTCCTAGAACACAGTTAATTTGACATATTTTGATAACAGTAATTGGTGGTCTATAAAAACCAAATGCAAACAGATAAATATAATGACTCCCTGGTTCAAAGATTGAATTAGCAGTCCTAACAAACTGAGCTAGGACACCGAGTCTTAAAAACATTCCACAGGCACTTGATCTAAATGACTTCAACAGCTGGTCAGATATTCATGGTATTTTCATTGAAATTCCTTCAAAACATGTTTTCCAGGGAATAATCAACACTTCTTATAGAAAAAGCAGGTCAGGCTGGGGAGATAGAGGAGTAAGAGGATGAAGAAGGGGATCATCTCTCATGCCTAAGGGAAGTGGAATTTTGCAGCACTAGTGAACAACCTGCTTTTGCCTTTGCCAGTAACAACTGAGTGGAATCCCAGTGCTTGTGGGACCCACCCAGGGACTCCACAGACCAACAAACCCCCAAGGCTGTAGGACAAATTATCAGGAAATCAAAGGGCATAAGAATTAATATAATTCTTTTAGATTGACCAATATCCCCATAAATGAAAGAAATATCAATTATCTATCCTGTTTGATTGTTCTGGTAGAATTAGTAACTGCACCTTTTAAATTGGACCTACTGCCACTTTCACCTCTTGCCTCTGGGGAAGATATCACAGAACTTTGTCCTGAGGAATGATATATTTAATTAGCCATGTCCATTGCCATGACACAGAGTTAACAATCAGCAGCTTCTGCCACAGCACACTCTGGTATGCAAATTCTTCCCTGATTTCAGTGCATGACTGAACAGCAAACTGTGAAAATGCTGGAGACAGTGGCTCAAGTCCTGGTTCACACAGGGGCAAGCAGCAAAAGCCACCCTTAATTCCTACACAGCCAGTTCAGGGATCAGTGGCCAAACACTTTGCTCTTATCAGGACTCACCACCTCCATAAGGAAATACTGCTGCTTTTTAAAGAAAATAAACTCAGTTTTGAAAGCTGAAGGAATGGGGCTCCATTCATTCGCTTTCTATCCTAGCCCTGATTTTCCAGTAGTTTCACTGTTTGCCTTCAAGAAAGAACACATATGATTTGCTTTTTTTGCTGGGAAATTTAGCACCTATCTCTTCTCAAGGGCTGAATAATCAGATATTTATCACGTTTCCTGTATTATTAGTGCTGAAATGCTACCTCTGTTTCATTGGGGATGTTGAGGCAGGTTTAGCAGGCTGGTGGAGTGCACTGCTCAGAGCTGTGTGAGCAGTGCCAGGGGCTGCCTGTCCCCTGACCAGCTCAAAGCGTGTGGCCACTGCTCTCTGGTTTGATGCCAGTCCTTCAAGTGCTGAGTGCTGCTTTCAAGAATCCCTCTGCAAGGAGCAGGGCTGGTGATTGACTTGCCAGGGTGATTTCGGGCACTGATGAAAGCAGGACTTTTCAAAGGCTGGTGCTTTGGGAGCATTCTGTCAGATTGAGGGAATATTTTGCTCGTGGCACTCCTAACTTGGCTTAGAGTGAGAATTCAGAGACAGGTAAATTAATTTTCTAGGTCCTAAATGTCTTCCCAGAAAACAAGTTTCAGCAGAATCCTGACGTGGGACTCAATGATATGTGTTTGAATATCTCCTGACACTGAAAAAGAGACCTAAGCTGTTTTTCAGAGGGTGTTTGAGCAACCTGTCTGCTGTTAACCCTGGTTTGTCCCCAGATGTTCCTGCAACCCTGCTGAGAATCTACTATTTTCCTTTTGGAATCAGGTATGACTGCATGCCTGGCTTCACTTTTCTCTGCAATGGAAGAGCAAGAGAAATATCTGAAAGCTTTCCCCCTTAGGGACATAAAAATGACATTACATCCTCAGCACAGGGTGGGGATGCTTCACTTGCTCCTTCCAGCCTGACACATTTTACCTGTGCTGCTGATGTGAGTGAAGACCAGCACTCTGGAAATACAGTTGTTACTGCAATAGAAAATGGGGCATGAAATAGGGGCTGCAGATCAGTCTGTTTAATAAGGATCTCCTCAGAGCTGTATTAACGAGCTGGAAGTGAGGAGAGCAGAATTTCTTCCTCTTGAACTTAGACTAGCAGCAGGACATGAAGGAGCTGTAATAGAATGTTATTTTACAAGAAGTAAATAATGTAATAGAGTCTATAAGGATGTCAGCAGGAGAGTTAGAACTGTCATAGCATAATCCTGACTTGAGCAGCAATGTGTGAAAAAGTAGCCTGCAGCAGTTTTTCCAGTACTTCAATAATTTCTGCTTTCTCACTGATCTTTGTTTACTCTACTTACCTTGTCAAAAAAATGTTTTACCTTATGTTAAAATGCTAGCTAAAGAAGGAAAATGTATTCCCAGAAATCCCAACTTTTCAAGCATACACATTTTATTTTTTTTTTCTGTTGTTGTTGTTGTGGAAAAGATGGAAGAATTGTATTCCCTTCACTAAAAAAATATGAAGAGTAGTAAAACCATAAATAAAAAGAAGCTGCCTGTGTCTTTGTTGCTTCTTTTTCCTTCAGACTAATGAATAATTCACAAAATTGGCAGTATTAGACTTCATATCCTTGTGAAATGATGGCAGATTTTCCAATGAGGCCTCAAATGTAAGCTCAGGAGGGTCATGAAACTACACAGTTATCATTATTGGAATGCAGCAACATCTTCCAAGGTACTGCAGCACCTTTATATCATCACTGAAGCAAGGCAGAGAGAACAAGTTTGCAACTAAAGAAAATGCTAAGTATTAAACTGAACCTACATAAAAAGGGGAGGAGGCTAAGTCTCCTTTTCGTTATTTCTCTTTTCACATGACATCTGTTTAAGTTTCCTTAAACTGCTGTTACAGCAATGCTGTAAAGAAAAGGGGGACAAACTATCCCAAATTTTCAGGATGGTTTTGCCTGTGCCTTGACATTGTGCAAAGAATTCAGAGTATGTACTCCCACAAGAATACTCTCACAAGCCTTCCCTGGAGCAAATTCTATCTGACGTTCCACAGCATCCAGGCTCTTCTGCTTTCCTTTAAAAAATGCTGCCTCTGTTGTTACTTTGGTGCTCTTGCAGAGCCCGAGTTCCTCTGCAATTCTGTCACCCCGTCCCAGCCCCAGCCTTGGCAAGGCTGTGTTTTAAATTCAAACCGTATTGGCTCCTCCAAGTTTGAGACAGACCTTTAACATCAGCCTGGTGTAATGTATTTGTATGGTATATTTGTCTTGGCTTTAAGGAAATACATTAAAAACCTTTCACTGAGAATATGAGATATTGCATTGTCCTTGAAATTGTGTTTGGACCTTCAAAGCCATTTAATCTCAATTAAAGCAGAGCATACAAGAGAAGGTGCTCTGAAGACGCATTAGAGCGCGTTGCGGTGCCAAGCCTGCGCGCACCCTGACACATCCTGAAAGGTGGGTCCAGAGCTCCCCCGTGCCCCATTAGCCATGGATCATTAGCATAACTCAGAGCTCTTCCCTGCACTGTGCCAGGGGGTGCTAACAAGTGCTGCTAATGTATGAAGGCTTGACATGATAGATTGTAATGCCTCTGGCTCTGTCATGCCACAGGCAGTTTGTGCATTAAATAAAACACACCAAGGGATTACAGAGTTAAGAGACTGGAAATGCACCACCAAGCCTTTTAATTCAAAATCACCATTTGTGATCTATGCCAGAGCTGTGAAGTGTAACCTGAAGTTTGAGCTGGGATGGATGGGGCCAGGAACTGGTTTGAGTTTGGGGTTCCCAGTGCAGTCCCTCCAGCACTCCCTTCCCATCCCTGCCGCGGGGAAACAGCCTCGCTGCACTCACAGCCCAGCCAGCACCAGACATCTCAGGGTGACAGGAGAGAGTTTATGCTGCCATTGATTTTGCTGCACTAATTCAGAGGATAAACAGAGGACTCAACTCTCCAGAGTTATCAATCTGGCACCTTTCAAGCACATTTAGATTGGCATGGGCTTTTGTTTTCTGTTTTCTCTTATTTCTCCCTTCCCAATTACATGTTAAGTGTGGCAGTGTTAACAGATGTCACTAGAATATCATCTCCAAGGATTTCAAGAACAAATATCACTAGGAAAAAATTGATTCACAAAGAAATGTTTAGCTATCGTGATCACTGAGAATAAACCACATTATTTTCTTAAATGCCTAGCTCAAATACTGTTTTTAGAGTTATTTTGACAGAAGATTTTGTAAAAGGTGCCAGCAAACAGTGTGGAATGACAATCACACAGGAAGAAGATGGTGCCACAGTCAGAATTCACCAGTGACAAAGATGAAAGGCATGGGATCACGGTTTTTGCAGGAATCTAACCTCCACGCCTACAATATGGTTCATATATCAGAGTTCTACTGTGCCAGAAAATACATTTATATTTGTAACATGCTGAAAATACTGTGAGTACCATGATACCCTGGTTCTTTTTCCTACTTACTTTTTGGGTTTAGAAAACAATTATTTTTATTTCTGTCTTTATTTTCTTATTTTTTTTAACAGTTTTTTTTTTGTGTGTGTGTGTTGTTTTTTTTTAAGCAACTTACCAGATAAACCTGTTGTTAACAAATTTATGGCTGATATTTTTTTTAAAAAAAGCATTATGTGGGAATGTGAAGTAACGAATACACCAGAATGCCTATTTAAATTCCTAGAAAGTAATGATCAGAGAAGCACAGAGCCCCTACAGCTTCCCAAGAAGAAGTGAAAACTCTGAAAGCAGAGCTGTTTCAATACCTCTACCCACATGTGGACATGCATGTTAAAACTGATGCCCACAAGGTTTATAACCTCTGTCATGATAACTGATTGGTAGTTAAGCTCCTTTTTGGAGTTCATTGCCATTGCCCCTTTATTTTAGACTAATAGACAATAGTAATTTTTAATGTGTCTGTTTTGTGAGGGCAAAGCAGGTCACAAAGAGCTGAGCACACTGACATGAAAATACTCAGCACAGGCTGTCTTTGTAGCTCATGCACAAGGACTGAATGCTTGTTTACTGCTACCCAGCTCTATTGCCACAAGTAACACCAGCAGAAACAGAAGAATAATCAGTGAAAATTGATTTCTCTGTAAGATGGGAACATCCCTGACCCTTTTCAGACCCTCTGTAGTTCATCTTCCACTGGACCCCAGTGCCTGGAGCTGTATCAATGCCTCAAGTTCAGACAAGCGCCTTCAGTGTGTCCTGAGCTGGCTGGTGTGAAGGAGGCCTTGCCAGAGATAAACCAGCTTGTCTGGCCTCTCAGGGCATGGAGAAAACAGATGTGTGTCTGTCTGCAGCTGAGCAGAGCTTTTTTCACACTTTTTTCCCCCTCCAGCTTTGCCCCTGGGCTCTGGGATGAAACCTGTGTGCCTCTTGCCATCCTGAGGAGGAGCTCAGGGAGTTCATATTCCCCTGGAGAAAGCCCATTAGCACATTCCATGGGCCTGAAGGCCCTGAAGTCTCCAAAGCCAAACGAGGCTGCCCTAAAACCTGTGCAGAACAGCTGCAGCCCTGTGTGAACAGCTCCTACACGGTGCCTCTGAAAAGCAGCTTCATCAAAGCTCACCAAAATTGGGCACTTTTACCCTCACACTGCTGCATCCTCCTCACTGCCTAGTGCTTAAAACATGAACAGAAGCTGGGCTGCATTGTATTAGGGACTTGGATCAGGTATTTATATACATATTTCCAGAACTTCTGGAACTATTTCAGTGATGAACTGTAGATGGAGTTATTAACCCACTGGAAGCATTTGACAGAGGAAAAGAAAAAGGTCCTCAACACATTCTTCTCCAAAACATTTCCAGTATTTGTGATTGTTTGTTCATTTAATAAAAATAGTGCATTTAAAAGCATGGCAAGGCAGAAGGCTGGAGTTATTGAGGCATGTGACAGGTATGACAGATACCTGGCTTGGAAATGCCACAGGACTTCTTCTCTATATAACATTATTCACCTCTGAACACCTCTTAACAAATTCTGCACCTGCAGAAAAAAAGAACAAAAGACATAAATGCAACAAGAAAGAGAAAGATTTCAGGATTAAAAAAAATACAACCAACCTAGCCCTTGATAAACCACATTCTCAGAAACACAAATAGCCAAATTTACTTAATTTACATTTTGTTTTAGGAGCAGCTCCTCACTGTTCCACAGTTATCAGTTCACATCACAGCTCCCTCTCTCTTGTTTCAACCTTGTTTTCAGCTGATCTTCAATGGTTTTTGAAGCTGGACAAGAATCAGCCCCCTGTTCAGTAGCATCAGTACTGGGCTAATGCAAACAAAACCAGGTTCACTTTCAAAGATGTGCCAGCTGCCTACTGAAAATGTCTGGATGATGTTCCTTTTGTAATAGAAGATCTCTCAATTGTTACCTGCACATTTCTCAGGAAGCAGAACAGCAAGTCTGCAGTGGGTTAAGAAAACCCCCTGGAACTGCATCATAAGCAAATTTTATTCCTGTTCAGTGATTTATTTAAATGCAGTTATCTCTGAAGGATAAGAAACAAATCCTCAGGGTATTCACAGAAGCAGGGAGTTAGGGCACAAGGGGATTTTTCACCTTCAGATCGAATTAACTGACTTTATTCTAAAATGAGGGTGGTCAACTGGGATAGTCAACCAAGCATTTGTCCAAGACTACAGAACATGACCAGCAGAGGAACTCTGCTGACCTGAAGGGGTTTTGAGTAATCTGAAAGCTCAGCTGGGGGAGCAAGTGAATTAACAGAGACTGCTGGGGCTGAAAACTATCAGCCAGTCCTAGAGAGGATCCTGGAGAGCTGTTTGATTTAATGACACTCCTCACCTCCCTCTCTGTTCTCCAGGGGGTTTGGTATGCGTTTTCTTATCACCCTCAGCAATAGGAGGATATCAAGACAAGGTTTGTAAAGTCAGGAAAGCTGGTCTGATCTCTTCTAGGCAGCTGTTCTCAGAGCTGCATGCTGAGACAAACGTGGGAATGTCCTCTCACCCCCATGGATCCACACTGGAACCTTGGTCAGGCCATTCATTTACACCAGGACATTGTAGGGGGTGGACTAATTCTGAAAATTGCCAATACAGACATTCATTATTGTCAGTCTGAGCAAGATGGTCCTGGTAGCCTCCATTCAAGCCCATATAATGTTATATATTCAAGTTTTCTTATGCAGATAATGCCACAAGATAAAACTCACACAGAAAATTGTTCACATTTACAGGGAGTATAAAGATTATGCCTTTTGGCCGGCTTAAAAGTACCCAAAGTTACCATTTAAAAATAAATTTCCTTGATAAATGTTTGTTATAATCCATTATAGTGCAATTATTTGAACTGGGAAGGCTCCACACCTATCAAGGCAGTAATTTGATGGCTTGCTAGAAGAAACAAGACGTGTGTGTATGTAATGTACCTGGGTTAAGGTCCCACATTAAATGGAAGAATCGTCCTTGAAAGGGTGGAAGTCTGAGTCTCTATTACCCTGATTCTCTGTTACCCTGGGACTTCTTCAGACTCCTCTGATGAAACAGCCTCAGACCATCAGTGCTGTTTATGTGGGAGAGCAGAAATGGGAGTTTGATAATTGAATAACAGAGATCACATGGCTGGTTTTTCTGTATTGTACTGGAACCAGCGTGGACATAGGTGGTGAGAGGGGTCCCAGGTTGTGGCTGTGCTGTGGCTGTGCTGTGGCTGTGGCTGTGCTGTGGCTGTGCAGAGCAGCACTGTCACACTGCTGCCAGGGCACCACTAGATGTCTGCCTCTGCCTGTGCTGGCCCTGGCACTGCACACTCCAGGAGGGTCTGGCCACCAGCTCACCTTTGGGACCCCAGCTTCTGTTTGTGCTTGAGACAATTCACCTCAGATAACCTGGGTGCTGGTAGAGAACCCCCACTCACTGAATTAACTGTTTAACAGACAAGTTAACTGCAGCTATTCCTGTCCATGAGTGCACGGATGATTGTTCTCTTCCCCTCCACAATACCACATGACTGCAATGAAAAAGTCAGAGCAGAGTAAAGCAGTGTGTCCAGAGTGACCCAAGAATTAATGCAGGGAGTGGGACTTTTGTTGTCGTCTTCAGCTTCATCAGGATGTGCAGAAATCCATTTTCCCACAACAGAGATGCCCATTTTTCTGTGTCATTTGAACAGAGTCACGAGCTCCTGAGGAAACACTTCCAACACACACTCAGGGCAGCATCTGCTCGGCGAGGCACATAAATCCCATACCCAGTGACTCAGTGTCTTGGCCTGACTCCTGCCAGTGAACCTGCCCAGAGATCCACCTCAGCAGCACTGCCATCTCTAAATTAACCTCTGGCAAGCACAGCAGATGCAGCTTGCAGCCATTTGTGCCACTTCTCTGCAGGAATTCGCTGCCTCGTGGAAGGATTAGGAAGGCTGGCTCAGATGTTGAGGTTTGGATGTGGACAGGGTAACTAAGGGCTTTCTCCTCAGCTCTGTCTCCCTCTTCTCCCCTACTCACCAGCCATAGGAAAGAATTGGAGAGTTTTTTAGGATGAGATGCCAAAACACTTTAAATCTGATTTCAGGTCCATTGTTATGCAATTTGGCTGCACTAAGTGGATATGTGAGCACATCCCTTGCATAAGTTAAAGTCCCTCAAAGTAAAGAGTCATGCAGTCATCTAGATTATTTTCCCTCCTAGTAAATAATCAATTCTTTGTTTTGAGGGTGTATCTGCAATTACCTCCATTTCCATTTGAGAAGCTGAGTTAGAGTGAGTCTCGGTGGTTTGCCAAAGGATCACTCACAACACTTCTGGCAGACCAGAGAGAAAGCCAGGAGTGGAAAAGACAGCTAAAAACTCAGATATTCACTGTTCCATCGAGCTGGCAGCAGGTTCTTGGACAAAATAAATGTACTGTTCCACAGAATGTTCAATGTACTTTGGAGTTCAGTATCATTTAATATTTTGGAGAATAAAAGTGTAAATGGTTTGAGGAAGGAGTTAGAAAAGTTGATCTCCATGATGACAGATCTGTTTACCTGTTTAATTAACAGACTTTTTTGTATTGGACTGGGTACAAAAGTCCTCTTGCAACAGAGACAAGTCCAACCCATGCAATGAGGGAAAAAGGTTCCCTGTTCCATACCTATTTCTTAAACACTACCCCCATCTTCCACCCTGCTCACCCTGGAAATGGGATGTTTCACTCAAGGGGATTTGTGTTGAGGTCACCACTCCAGTCAGAGGAGAGAGCAAAGCTCTGTTTCACGAGGCAGATCTAGCAAACAGGTGCAGTTATGGTTCTATAATGCAAACAGGATTTGCAAGGAAGGATGAGCTATTTTTGTGATTTTCCTCCCAGGTTCACAGACTTTGTTCCTATAAAAAGAATCCTGTCTTAATTCAGGATGGCTGGTTCAGGACACACCATGGAACAAGCAAACAATAATGGTTTGTATCATGGTCAGAGGACTAAGCTGGTTAAGTCAATCCAAGTAGTTTTCCCCTTCCACAGACAGGAAATTAGGCCTTTCTGCCCTGATTCAAACACCTACTGCACACTAGGCTGCCAGGTGTGGAAATCAATATGAATAAGAGAAGAATCAATAAGAATAAGAGCAGACAACATTTCAAAAGGAGCCTTTCCACCTTTTGTGACCTGAGCGTGGTACAGTGGTTGTAAGGGTAATTTTGAAAGTAAGGGCACTGCAGTGCTGTTTTTGCTTTGCAAAGCAAATGCCAGTTCTCCAAGTGCAGTGGCAACTGATGGCAGCTCAAGGCTATATCCATTTTTATTCCATCAGTGTACCAGGAACTAGTAGTGCTGGGAGGTGGCTGTGGAAAATGAAGGCATCTAAACAATTACTTGTTTACATAAATATTCTAAATATGCCTTTAGTAAAGCACTGGGGTTATTGAACTAATTACTCTGCTCATCTCTTACTGACTTCTATGGCCCTACCTATTCCTTTTAGGGTGGATATCTCATTTTTCATATGGATTTGTATATGCCCTGGGTTTTATTGATTATTATGTGAAGGTCAAACCAGATATATGTTTTCTTCTCCTCAGGATCCTGTTTCCAATGTACAATTATTAAGCAAGTACATTATTAGCAAATGCAGCAAAAAAAAAGAGAAAATTGAAATAAAACCAAACACAGTCTATTTACATGCTTATTTAATGATACACTTCAGTGCATAGCTAGTTATATACACTGCCTTGCAGTTAGAGAAGACTGTACTCAACTCACACCTTTTCCTTTCTTAGCTCAGGGAGTTCTTAGCAGCAATCCCAGTGAAGATCTCCTACACCTTGGCTTTGCCTTTTAAAGAAAGCTGGACTCCCTCAAAAAAAAAAATATAAAAAAATAAAAAAAAATCTTAGTTTTTCTCTCATTTTCATACTACTCAGTCATGCTTCTTATACACTCTTCACTTTTCTTTTTTTTTTTTCTTTTTTCCCCCACCATTAATTTTTAAAATATGGCAAAATTCTAGCCAAATAGGAATATCCAGAGAGAATGCCCGTCCAGTTTAGTCCAAAACTGTTGGTGTGGGGCTTTTTTCTCAAAATGAGAAAGTCCTCCCTCATAAATTGAAACATTTTGTTCATTTCACACCACTAAGGTTTCAGGTTTTAACCTTCAGGATTTTTTTTTCCTTCATGAGCTTCTAGGTTATGTTTACGTAAATTTATCCATACCCAGGATGTTTTTGGTATTGTTTGCCATCTTAGAGGCTGAACCGATCCTGTTCTTGCTAAAAGAACATATCTGTGATAGCCCACTTGTGATACAGAATTAAATCCATTTTGGAGCGGCACTGTGAGAGCCCCAGCACAGCCACTCTGCTCCTGAATGAACAGAACATTGTCAGCAGCCTCTCCTCTGCTGCTGTCAGCTCTGTGTACCTTGTCTTTCAATGGGCTGTAGTTTGGCTCTGAATATTCTCATTTAGGCCCTTAGCATTAGACTCCCTGACACATTGGTAGCATTACCAAACCCTTCAGATACATCAAGGAAACAAAACTGAAAAGTGAGTGGGATAAATCTGTGCTCCCAAACAGGTGCTGCACAATCACATGCAGCTCAAGATGCCACTTCCCAACATCTTATTTCAGCAAGTCTTACAGATAAGAAATTTAACACAATCTCACCAAGCACAAGCTGAATCAGGCTGTAGGATTCATGGATTTCAAAGTAAGCAAGGAGAGCTGTGACAATCCATGATTTGCCTTGCACAGGCCAAAGAATTTCATCCAATAAATCCCACCATCAGATGAATTATTGCTTCCTTCCATGTAAGCAATCCTTAGATCCAGTAAGTTGTGGCTGAATTATAGCACATCTTGCAGGAGGGCATCCAGCTTCCTTCCATCCTATAATGCTTACAAGGCTAGGCACAGAGCCCAACAAGCCATCTCCTTCCCCATTTCCTACTGCTGGAACTTAATCCAGCTATGATGTGAAGGTAAACTTATGTTGAGAATATTACTTCCATGTACCACTGGCCTTATCCCCTGCCAGAATTATACCTTTACTCAGGGAAATAAGTGTTTCTTCAGAAATGATGGCTGGGATAGTGGGAAGAAATCATTCAACAAGAGGATTGCAATCTACAAAAGAAGTACTTTCTGTTTGGATCTTATCCCAATTTCTTTTGCAAACTTGAAGAAATTTGAAAAGTAAAGCAGGAAATGGAAGGAGTGAAGACAAAAAGACACAGGGCAAGAATGTGAAAATGTATCAGATATATCTTGTGCCCCTCACTGGGAATTTTGGAAAAGAGAACCCCAGACATTAGGAGAGTGTGGTGGGTTCAATACCTTGTCACTGGCTCACTGTCCCTGACAGGGTGAGGGAGAGAGTCAGAAGAGAGAAAGTGAGAAAACTCGTGGGTTGAGCTAAAGACAGTTTAATAGTAAAGCAAAAGCTGTGCACACAGGCCCAGCAAAACAAGGAATTCACTCCCTGCTTCCCATGGACAGGCAGGTGTTCAGCCATCCCCAGGAGAGCACGGCCACATTCCATGGAACGGTTCCTCAGGAACACAAACACATTCACTCCAAACTGCAGAACTCAGTCAAACAGGCTCTGACTCATCTTCAGGTACCTCTTTGTGTCTATCAACAAAAAGGAGCATGTAAAGAGCAGTAAATTCCTTACCAGGCGTTGGTTTTGTGGGGTAAATTTGAACATTAATCATAACTATGTCTGGATGAATGCAGATTGAAAATGGTCCTATTTATTCTACCGACAGGTATCTGAAATCAATTTGCAGCTTATTTTGTGTATCTATTACATAATTGCAACAAGGAATACGTTTAATAAGCAGAATCCAAACAACTCCAGGGTGGTGGGGGTATATTTGTTGTTGTAGGTGTTTGCCATTGGTGACATAAGCAAATACAAGATGTCCCAGCTGCAGCCCATTCTCCCGCCTGATTCAAGATGTTAATGTGAAAATGGCTATTTTTAGGCTGGAGCTCATTTGAGGTTGTTCTGTGTCCCCAGCATGTATCTGATTGCTGATAACCTATTTGGGGGAGTGGGGGTGAACCAGTGCAATCTGCAAACATTACGAATCAGAATGACTGAAAAGCAGAGCAAAAGCTGTTTCTGAGATTCGAGTCCAATCTCTGGTACTCTGCCTTCTCTTGAAGATCCACTCTTTAGTTATAAGTGACACTTCCTTCACATTTTAAATAGCTGGCAGAAAATAAAAAGGAAACGACCCTAAAATGCTTTTGCCAGACTAGTCAATGCATTTAAGATTAAGCTGAACATTTCTATACATCAGTGACCTTTAAAATCTGTTAGGAAGGTGAGATGTTAGGATTTAGTCTCAGCCAGGTGATTGATGTTTTTTTCAACGGCAAAGCAAAGCTATAGCCTGTAGTCTAAAGCCTATTTATAATCCTCTTTAACAGCACTTGGTATAAAGATACAACTCATTTCTTTGTGAAAATAGCCTGGCTCTGCAATAGTGTGATATATTGAAAGAAAACAAAGTAAGAACCTAGAGCTTGCGTCCAAGATATATATTAAAGAAGTGTCAATAATTGCCCTGCATTTGAAGGAATTTTGTTAATATGAAAACCTAATAACATTCCTATAGAGTAGGTGTCCATAAGGGTGTTCATTCACTCACTCACCTTGTGAAACAGATTGGCAACAATAAACAACAACAGAAGCAGCCTTGTGGGTGGGGCTCCCAAGGATGCTCCCAAGGATGTCACTTTGTCCCACTTGCAGGTGCCAGGGCAGTCTGAGGGACAATGCCCACTGTCAGTAATGTTTAATGCAGCCCTTCACTCTCAGCCTGCTCTGCTCTCCCTGTGCTCCAGGAAAGGTGCACCCAGCTGGAAATGGACCTGCCCTTTCACAGGCTTTTACCACGCTGCTTTTTCATCCTGTCCTTAGAGAGGACAGGGGAAGAGGGAAAAAAGCTCTCTTGACTTAATTGAAATAAAGAAAAGGCTCAAATTCAACCCCTTGGCACCTGAATATCAAGTGGAAGGCAGGCCCTTGTTGTCCTTTACAGTGACCCTGCTGTCTGCTTTTTGCCACTTCATTTTCTGACCCTGGATTTCCCCTCCCACAGTAAACCACCGAAAAACCCACTATATACTGTCACCAGACATTTGCCTTCCTTCTGGAAGACCACACTGACTTTATTTTCATCCTTCATTGTGATTTTTCAATACACAAGTCTGTAAATAGTGCAGAAAAAGCATCAAAAATGGAAAGCAAAATCTATTTGTTTTACTTAAAGGGATCTACCTCAAAGCCTGTCCTAATGCTCTTCCAGAGCGTGTCTGCTCTGGGGTTGAAGTATTAAACACACATTATGCACTCAGGTTTCAACCCTGCCATCACTGAATTGCTTGATTGCGGTTGAGCTGCAGTAAAAATTCAGGAGGAAACACATCCCTGGTGCCTCGGGGCAGCTTCTGTTTGAATTTTCCAGTGAAGGAGGAGGTGGGAGCACGGCCTGAGTCACTGCAGGCTGATGCCCCGTGCATGGGACCCTCCTGGCCCATCAATCCCGATGGATGTGGAGCAGTGTTCCTCCCAGAGCCCTGGTGGGGCTGCTGCTCCTCCACAGCCAAGCACACACCTTGATCCTTACCCAGGAACAGCAGCTCCCTGCCAGCCCCCATCCCTGTGTGCCAGCCTTTTCCAGATTTTGTAACCTGGGGAGTTATGCTGAGATTTCACTCAGGAGACTTTGAAAGGGTTGCTGTTGAATTTGACCTTCCTTTTTTGAATTTGTCACCTTCCTTTTGCAAGGAAGCAGAGTGTTTGTGCCATAGCAGAGTGAAGCGTTCCCTGCAATCACAGGCAAGGAGCTTTCTGGACTGAGTGTCCCAAGAACTTGTTGTAAACAAGAGAAACAAATGTAAAACCAAATCAAGGTTTTCAAGGCTCTGAAATGGAACCTCAGCTGCTCTCTCTGAATGCCACTGGGACTTAACTGCAGTGCAGACCCTGGAAAAAGCCCAAATAGATGCTTGGAAAGGGTCAAAAGACAACCTTAATGGCAATGTGATCAAACCTAGGGTTTCTGTGGGCAAGAAGGAAATGCTAACCAATATCTCAAAGCAAATACTGCGTCAGCATGTTGGAAAACACACCGGTTTCAAAATCTTTGTATAATTTTAGTCAAGGGGTTTCGTTTGCCTTTGGCCCAGGGAAAAGGATTTTAAGTTTCTTTCCAGGACATTTTTGGAGCGGGTGGGGTGTGCTGAATTCAACATACCAACAGACTTAGAGTAGCCCAAAAGGGCCATCAGTGGCCATCACAGGAATATCAGTGGCCAGCTAGAAACACCTACCCCAGACTCTGCCTGTGGCAGAGGTGGAGATACCTGTTCTGGAGAGGACTGATAAGAAAATTGAAGAACAAAGAACATTGGAGGCGAGGAGATGCAGATCCAATGGGAAACTGAATACTGACAATTGCTCAGCTCTGGACCATGAATTTCAAACCAGTGCATCTCTATGGGTTTTGGCTGTACAAAGTTTGGGAGAAAATCCTTCAGAAACCTGTGTGATGGAATGATTCTCTCTGCACTACAGGGTTATGTGTGCATGAGATGATTTCTGTGGTACATCCTGGACAGAACAACATCTTGGCCAGAGAACAAAGTAATGCCTTGACTCTCTAACATGAAAAATATTGTTGGAGTGGTTTTGTTTTTCCCGCAGTTTTGGTGACAAATACAGTGGCAGGACTTTATTTTATTCTGTGTAGTCAGTCTGGAATGTCCCAGTTCCTCTGAAAGCCGGAGGAACACGATGTATGCATTTATTTTACCTGAAAGCAATACAGGAACATTTGCTGTTACATCTTGATATGAAAATGTTAACTGTTAGTGCTGCACTTCTCAGGGAAAGAAGCAGAAAGGAAAGAAAAAAGCTCGAGTAGCAGGTAAACATCCCTGCTACTGCATCCCTCTCTGCATGTCCAGCCTTTCTATTTTGGGTTTTTGCTGAAAGGAAGTACAGGACCATACCTAAGAAACATGACTGTCAGCATTCATTAAGACCAATGCTTAATCTCAGCTGACAACATCAATGTCAGAATCGTAGCTGGGAGCTGGCAGCATTTCAATAGAGGATTCTTCTGAGCTCTTACACACTACTTCAATAAATAATCCTACCGGGAAATATGGAGAGGAGCATTTAAAATGATTTTAGCTGGCACGTCACTACAAGGTTGAACCACCATGTAGTGATGTGCCCACTGCCTAATTCCACTGTGAAATGTTGAAATACAGCTTTTAGCTCCACAGAAGCATGTAGGCCTCTATTTACATGCAAATTAATGCTATTCATGTGTGAACTACAGCAGGTACTGCTTCTGCCAGATGGAATAATTTGGGGATGGGCCCATTCTCTTTCGCTGAGGGCTGCATGTATTCTCACATGCTGTAAATAATTGTTGGAGTTTCTATGTCACCAGAAGTCCCAATTAAATAGCTATTTAAATAATTTACTTTTTTTTTTTCCAAGTGAAACATGATCATGCGTGCAGTTGTGTAGACTACAAATAATGATGGCAGTAATCACATTTCTACTGCCACTGTTAGTAATAACACCATTAGCACCGAGGGAGAAACAGGTGGCTCAGGGCAGAGTATCAGGAACCCTGGACATGTCACTGCCCACTGATTTTGGATGTGCCATTCCATCCCAGAACCAGAGATTGTGACAAATTGGAAAGGACCCATCAGGACCAGTGAGTCATTGTCTCTTTCTTCGCTTTGTTCTCATCTATAAATTATTCACAGAAGGCATAATACTTTACTCAGTTCCTGAACTGAAGTAGGCAAAAACCCCCATAAATGTTACTGTGACATTTACATGCATTTTTCTGCATTAGCCCCCACTTGACCTTCACCAGCAGAGAGGGTCACTTGATTTTAATCAATGGCAGCCCCTAATTCCACAGAATTAGGATATTGAGAAGCAGTAGGTGGCTAAACTGACTGATGCAAACAGGCCTGGTTTGGCTGATGGTATTTTAGTTGAAGCACTGATATGCTTAATATTTGTTCAATTATCATCAGCAGAGAAATCAAGATATCAGTGTGTGAACCTCCTCAACATGCGGTGGCCAACTTTATATGAGGCAGCAACAAACACAAGACCTGAGAGGAATCAACAATAGGATCTGCTGATCTATTTACAATTGGAAGCTACAAAGGATTTCTTAGCCAGTGATTTTCATTCTCTTGAAGTTGGAGATGCAGAGACAGATTTTGACAGTTCCACAAAGAAAAGGATTTAATTAAACTGAAGAAAATGAGATAAACTTTGCATAACAAAAGAAAGGAGGAAAAATACACCCATCACTGCATAAAGAGGTTGGGATGGGATGTGAGGGGCTGTCCCCACCTCTTGCTCTCCTTGAAGCCCATTGCTATGGTGTGGCCTTCCAGTCAGAGCCAGGGTGCCCTGCCTGAGTCTGAGTCAGCAGAGTAGCCTTGGGAAGCAGGGTGTGGAAAGGAGGACCCCAGGTGAAGACAGTCACCTGCACACTCACAAATCCACAAATGCAAATGACTGGCAAGATCATAATCAAACAAAAAAACCCCCAAAACCCAAACCCACATCAGAAAATCTCTAAATTCAGGCTAAATCTGCAGCTATCAGGAAGATCAGCAGAGCCCTTTCCTTTTCCAGTTTTTCTCATTCCAGAGCCATGTCATGAGCATTCAGCTTCACAGCTCCCACCTGCTGCAACACTCCCAAATGCCTCTGTGGCAGGGGCTCTGGGGCCACTGGATGGGTTTGCTTCACCTGCCAGTGCTGGTGAGCTCTGCAAAGCACAGACTTTCCATGGAATCATTGCAGTGGGAAATACAGCATCACCTTCCAACCATGGGAAAAATCCCCTTATGCTAATCCCTAATTCACAGTCAGAAGATATTTCTCCCTAAATATAAATGGCCTTGCTGAAAGGCCATTTAAAAATAAGATCACATATTCCTGCAGAAGGGAAAAGAAAAACATCAGTTGTGAGAATCACAGGTGAATGGCACACATTCTGATACTACAGCATGAATCTCTTTTTCCTTTACCAGAGATAAAAACAAAACAAAATTAAACAGGCAAAATCCATTCTGGACTTTTGATTATTTTCCCCTGCCTTGGTTTGGAACCCAACCCCCAACATCCCCATGTGCTTGATTTTAGGAGAATGATTTTGTTTTGTCTTTTAAATTTGATCTCTCTTGATCAAATCCATATAGGTATAACAAAAAATTCAGGAAGTGAACAAAGGGCACTACCCTATAGCTGGTGTCCATAATTCTGACTGTTGTGTCTTCAGCTGGCTGCACGCATTTGTGTGTTATAAATTTGTACTATAATAAAAAATGTTATAAATACATACTATAATATTGGCTTTTTGCAAAATATTGGAATGAATGACACATAAATATATATAGTTAAAGTAGTTTTGCTATTGTTTTTTATAGTTTTCTATAGTTTTCTATAGTTTGCTATAGTTTTTATTTTAACTAAATGAAATAGTTGATAGTCATGCTTGAACTGCCTGCTTGGCTGAGATAATATTCAATGAACAGATGATGGGGACCCTACTGATGATGTGCCAAATTTCAACACCTAGCATCTGTGGAGAGAATGGACCAAGGCCCAAACTGAAGGTGATAATGAAGACAGACACATGCTCTTAAAAAGGCAGACCCAAGGAGTGGCCATGTTAAAACAGCTCCTGGAAAATGTAAATTAGTTATTGGAAAAGTTTAAATATGCATAATTGTTTATGAATATGAAACAAGCTGATGCAATGAAAATAGTATATAAAGAGTGTTTCCAAACAGCAGGTGTACTCCTGGCTGTTTTAACCCTTTGCTTTATTGTCTCCCATTGTCTTTTTTTTTATTTTTTATTAAACCTTTCAAAATTTGCCAGGAAAAGTGAACATTGTTTTTCACAGACAGGCTGGGTTTTGCTTGCTTGCTAATCAGCACCTCCTGACAGGAACATGGAATCAGCACCTGCCTGGTAGGTGAGCCATGGGAAGAAACCCTAACAGGAAAAGCCATGAGTGGCTAATCTGTGCTGCATCTTTCCACAGCCACTAGAAACTCCTGCAGGACATCACTTGAGAAGGCCACCGAGTTCTGTTCTCGGTCTCTGAGAGCCACCAAGGAGGAGCACAAGCAATGGGAATGCACAGGGAAATGCTTTCCCTGCTGTGCTCAATAATTCAGTCTCTGGGACAAAAGGTTTGAACAGACTTGCTTTTAGCAGCCACTAATGTGCTTCTCCTTAAAGAGTTTAATCACATTTTGAATCCTTGTTTAATTTTATTTTCCAAAAATCCTGTAGCGTTGAGTTTCACAAATTAATTTCACAGTTTGTGAAAAAGAACTCCCTCTTCTTTCTGTTAAATGAACTCACCAGTAAGATTGCTGGTTATGTTCCTGCACACCCATCTTGAAAAACAGTAAAGTAATAATTCCTGATGCTTTTCCTTTATATTGTTTATGATGTTATCTGTTTCCATCATGTGTATCCCTTTCATTTATTTTCTAAGCCAAAGACTCCAAATCTGTGATTTTCCTCCTATTTTGAACATTCTTGTTGCCTTTCTCCTGTTTTAATATTCTGCCCTGAGCACTACTTTGGACTTCTCAGTACCAAATTTTATCTGCTATTTTATTAGTTCTGTGAGTTTAAGGTCTAAGCTCTTCAGTTTGCAGTTTGACTATCCTGATAATTTTTTTTATTGCCACTACACGTGAACCTCCAGGATCTCTGATAATGTGCTGATTAGTACAAATCCCAGCTGAAAGCCTTGGAGTGTTTTCCTTCAATAGAAAAGCAGTCCATGTATTCCTACCCTTTATTTCTTATCTTTTAACCAGTTTTTAATACTTTAGAGGACCTTTCCTCTTATGCTTTGACAGCTTAGTTTCCATGAGGATGTCTCATGAGAAAACCTGTCAGGAGTGTTGAATGGAAACCACTTGGATGAAATGTTTGTTATCAGGAATTAGAATATTCATTCAGGATCAGCAACCTGTGGAATGGACTGTTTGATTTCTAGAGAAAAGGAAAAGGAATTGTGAATAATTTGTAGGATGTTTCCTGACATCGTATGTCAAAGTAGATGCTGCAGATGACATTAAAATATCATTTAGGTGACTTAGCTGATGTTTTAGTAATATCTGGTGAATAATGTAACTGGTATTTTTCTCTAAATTCTATATAATCCCACTTTCACTACTTCTTTATTTATTTTTTTTTTTAAAAAAATATTTTTAAACTGTAAAACTAAAATGAAAACAGGGATGACTTGACATTAAATAGAGCAAGTTGAACTTGCCTTGCAGCACTCTTTGGTGAGGCTGAAGAGAAACAAGAGCTGATATTCAGTGCTGGAGCCCCTTGGCAGCTGCTGTCAATTCTAGCTCAGGGTGCCAGCCCTGCATGAGGTGCAGACAAGGCAGACTGAGAGAATCTCCCCTTTGCTGGTGCCTGCTGCACCCCAGGAGTGGCTGGGCTGGGGTGATGCTGCAGTGCCATGCACAGATTTGGGGACATTCCCTGCCAGCCCTGGCAGCAGCAGCCACAAGGAGCCCCACTTTAGCCCTCTGCCCAATCCAGTGCTCCTCCTTGCCAAAAAGCCTAGGAAACACCTCAAACCCGGCGTGCTCTGAGCTGGGGCTGCCTCCTTCAGATCCCAGGAAGGAAAGAGAAGAGGCACAGAAGCAGAGAGAGGTGGGCACTGAGAGCCCTCCCTGGGCAGAGCCTTCCTGCTGACCCCTGTCCTGCACCCTGCCTGTGCCATGCTCCCTGGAGTGTCTCTGCTGGCATTCCCAGCCCATCCTGCCCCATCCCGAGATGTGCTGGCTCTGTTCCTCCATGCCATGCTCCCTGGAGTGTCTCTGCTGGTGATGCCTTATTTTTCATATTCTGTGCTGCCTAGGTTTGTAGTTTTGGACTTCATATAAAGTGTTAGTGAGCTCTCTTCACAGAATAGGTAGACAAAACAATTCCTTTTCTATCTTGATACCAAGGACAGCCATTACAAATTTCAGGCCCAAAAGCAGAAACAAGGGTGGACTGAAGAGAGAAGACAAGAAGGATGGGACTTCATAAACTGAAGCTGTGATTGAACAATTAACCTTGATGTGCAGATGGATCAAAACTTATGAAAATGTGAGACCTCGTGACCATTTTTGGTCCATGTGAGATCCATTGTGTGACCATTTTTGGTCCATCTTGGCTGCAGCCCTGGCCAAGCTCTTGTGCTGCCCAAGGTGTGTCCTTTAAGGCCTTTCAATAAATACCTACTTTATTCTTAACTCTGTCCAGCCTCTGCTCTAGGTCAGCCTTCTCAAGTCATCACTGGCATTCCCAGCCCATCCTGCCCCATCCCCAGGTGTGCTGGCTCTGTTCCTGCCCGCAGAACCCTCTGTGCTGTCCCCCTGGAGCTGCGTGCTCCCCGCGCCGCTGAGGAGCTGCAGAGCAGGACGGAGTCGATGGAAATTCAGGCTGCTGACACCCAGGAGGGCCCTGTCTGCTTGAAATACAACTTATCCTGGTAATTTGGAGACCTAAGCAAAGTGAGCAGGGAATCTGTATGAGCAGACTTTCACATCCTATTTCCTTCTGGCCAGGGCACAGAGAAAAATAATTTACCAAGGAAATGATCTCACAAAGACATAACGTAAGAATTAGTAATGTCTAAAATAATAAAAAAAGCCCTCTCTGTGTATTTTCTTATAATTTTATTTAAAAAATAATTTTTCATCTTGAAAAAAACAAGTTTGATTTTATTATTTATTATTTTATTTTATAATTTTATTTTATTTTTTTTATTTTATTCTATTTTATTTTATTCTATTTTGTTTTGTGCTTGTTTTACTTCCTGATGAGTAATCACATGGAGGTAAAATTCAGATTCATGTGTACCAGGCATTTCAGGATATAAAATGTCATTGTTAATTCCCTAAACCATACATTGCAAGATTACCAACATTAAGGTTACATTTAGAAGACATCTGCAAATACTAAGGACAGTAAAGGTCATTAAATAAAATTAACATTTCCCTGTACTTCAAGTGGAATAAAGAGTTTGAATTCCTGCTGGACGTGTCAAGCCCACTCTATTTTGCCTCTCCAGTCATGACCAATTTCATATGGGGAGTTATCTTTATATCAGGGAAGCTTCCTACAAGGTTTATCTGGAGCTACACAACAATTTTAGAATAAAAACTAAACAGGAAATTTTAAAAGACAACCTCCCCCCCCCAAATAATCTTGAAACATTTAATGAGGGAGAACTCCTGCTCCTTTACAAAATGGAGAAGATTAGAATACTTGATGAGAACATTGTTGAAATTTTTCCTTTCTAAGGTGTTCTGTGCTGGCTGGGAGCCATTTACTCCTGCACTGCAATTGAAGAGAACATTTGCCTCCTTGGTTTTCCACTCTAATATCTCATAGCACAAGCAGAGCTTTTGTTATGCATCAGCAGCTGCCAATATTTTAATGAAAGGCTCCAACAAAACCCGTTGTCCTTTTCTTTTCATTTCTTTTAGCTGGCAGCTCTTCAGAGTTTCACTCCCCAGTTCAAACCCAGTCTGCTGCAATCTCTATCCATAGCCCTCCAGGATCTCCCAGTATTGTCCCATTACAAACTGATTGACTACACTGTCAGAACCTCTCAAGAAACTTCCCAGTTTCATTTAATCTGCAGCACTTTTGTCTTCAGCAAAGCATATTCCCAATTCTACCCTTATCTCATATTAAACTGGAAGGAATATTTCATATCAGATGGGTTCCTGCTGAATCCAGATATATTTAGCAAAGTCTCTAAGTCTGTCTCTTCATCCTATGATCTGCATTTGTTTCTCAACATGTAAGGCCTTTATTTGCCTATTAATATAAAGTTTTAATTTTTAATATATCTATTTTTTAAATTCCTGTCCAAATATGCATTTCTCCAACACTCTTGGATGCTGTCATAGGCACAAGAAAAATGTCAGGCACCTAAATTATCCTGTGCTTAAGACATATAAATCTGCAGAAATTAAAAAATACATGGCTACACGCTCCCTTGAACTCTAAGGAACAAAAAGATCTGTGGGCTTTTTGCACTGGACTCTGCTGATGTCTCTGTTTTATACTATTGGTAACAACAGCACTTAACCAGCTTCCTTTCTGGTATGATATTCTGAGGACCTTTCAGTAAATCAGTTGCAATCAGGGGACAAAAAAGAAACCCTCGAAAGATAATAAATGTCAACTCATTTGTACAACAAGAATAATGAAGCTGATTGCAAAACACAGGTCAGAATAAAACAGTGGAAACACTATGAATTGTATTCCTATTCATGACACAGAATTTAAAAGCACAGAATTTGCCGAGTTTTAAAAAATTTCAGAGAGCTGATATTTTTTTACCCATTTCTCCTGACTTAGCTGATTTATCTGGCAGTGATATGTCTGTGGAGATATAACACTGCTTGGCGCTAAATAGTGTCACTTTCTTCTGATTTTGTCGAGTTTTCATGTTGACTAGCACAAGGAAATGTTAACCTCTCCTGTTCTCACTCCTTCAGCGTGATTTCTAATACTTCTGACACAATCCCTTGCATGTCCTTATTTCTCTGTAATTACATTAGCACGGTGATGTGCCTACATCAGGATTTCATCTAGTGAAAAAAAAAAAGATCATTGAAGTGCCTTTTTTTTACGGAACCACCTTCAAAGCCTTAACCTCAATGTTTCTAGAGATCTGTCAGCTTAGAAGTAACACCTGACACGGTGAAATTATTGCCATTATCACATCCAGGGCAATCACTTCTCCCTCCCCTGCCATCCCAAGGTTTTCAGAAAACAAAAAGCAGGGTGTCTTTCAACTTTGAAAGTTGTTAGCCACAGGTGTGACTTAGATTTACCCAAGTATTCTACTGCAGTGTCCCAGGAAGACTTGGCAGAGATTGATTCCAGCCACACCAAGGATGACACACATCAAACTCCTTCACAGATGCTTATTCACCCATCAGATTGTATAACCTGACCCCGGAATTGCTGAGAACTGGAAGGAGGAAAGAGAGAGCTGGATGTGTGTGATCTGGATGCCAGGTCATTAAGGCTGTTCTGGTAAGACAAAACAGAAGGGGATGATGCAGACTTTCTACCTCAGGCTATGAACTTGTCATCTTGCAAGAGAAGTGAAGCCAGTCTGCTTAACTGCCTGAGCAATAAATAGAACCTCTTTCCTAACACATAATAAAAGCAATGGACACCTTCTACTTCAGGATTTCTTCCTCATTCTCTCATCTAACATTGCCCTGAGCTCTTCTGGATTGCTTGTTTAAGAGTGCTCACTGTTGATACCCGTAAGTAATTAGTCGTGGTAATGGGGCAATGGTTTATGCCACAACTGTTGTTTTATGTTTACCATCAAAACTTTGTGAAGTAGGGGGACGTGGCTTATTTTTTGCAACCTGAAACAATGCCTAAGATGGGAAAAAAAAGGACTGTAGTTATTTCCTAAAAATTTTCCCACAGCATGTCATTAAGTAAATTGGAATGTGAGCAAACACAGGACCTGGGCCATTTTTGTAGAGCTGAGATATTTCTCTGCTGACACAGCTTAATCCTAAATATGTGTTTGATCAGATGGTCCAGTTTAAGATGATTTCATCCCTATGGCAGAAAGCTGCCTCTGGCACAGGGGACAGACAAGAGGAAACTCAGCAAGGATTCCATTTTGAATCCATTATTAACAAAGCATGGTTCACACTGGACTACTGAGAAAGTGTTCTGTGGGTACACAGAAAACTTATTTAGGGTTTGTTAAAATAGCTGAAGGATAGATATTGCACTGGCTGACCTCCCCCACTCTTGATATTGACAGAATTTAGGGCAGCTGGGCCAACCTGGGCTCCTGTATCAGGCAGGACATTCATTTCAGTTACCTTAATGTCCAGCCCAATACCCTGCTCTGGAGTGAGCATTTTGATACTTGGCAAACCTTGGGGACCACGGACAGCAGTGTCCAAACCATTCAAACCTCAGTGCTGATTGGAGATGAACTGAAAAAAGTGGTTTGCACTGTCTTTTTTCCCATGGAAATGCACCTGGCTGTGCTCCTCCTCTGACTGCTGCCTTTGAGTTGCTTTAGATTTGCAATAATAACAAGTTGCCTTTCTCACCAAATAGTAAAAACTTAATTCCTGGCCATTGTGTCATGAAAATAGTTGAGTTTCTTTAGAAAAAAGCATTTGTTAAAGGCTGATATGTGATCTTTGGTCTTCTGAGGAGTGTGTTTTCCTTCCCATGAACAGCTTCACCTTGACCTAAATAAAAGCATGGCTTGTCCTCGGTGCCCTGGCACAGTCCATGCACCAGCCTTGTTTCCTTGGGTCTTTAGGCTTTGAGTCGGCAGAACTTGTGTCCTCAGTTATTGCAACAAAATTATGCTTACAAACGAGGGAGATAATCAGGTCCCTTTAAAAATCAGGTTTATGGGAACTAATCTAAATGTGAAGTTAACTCATTTTTAAAGCAGCAGCTTAAACTGTCATTAAAGCAACAAAATAAAGGCCTTTAGAGAGAAGGGAACATTAAGAGGAAGGAACAGAGACATCAGGTTACAGATAGAGTTGTTTCCTGCCCAGCAAACGAGTAGGAGAGCTAACCACTTCATCTTCCACCTCACATAAACAAGTAGTTGATGATACAATAAATGCAGCAAAAGTGAATCTCGGTACTGCAAATGGCTTTATGCCAAAGTACAACAAAAATCAGGCGCTGAGGCTGGATGAGCTCTTTACAAACAGGCAAGTTAAGACTGCAATATTGCACAAGATCATTTAAAGCCTCTAAAAACCCTTAAAATTTCTCTCCCTCTTCCACTGGCACTTTAATAAGGCAATTCCCAATATTTGACTGGTGAAATAGTCTGGAATATAACAGTTGTATCCTGTAGCGAGGCTGCTCTTATTGGCCCTGTGTGCACATTTGAAACCCCCTTTGTACCACGATGCAAGCCACACCTATTCCAGTGTTTATTTGCACAGAGGGAGTAGTTAAAAGTTTTGATTACTGGGACTGCAGATGGTGGGGCTGATTCTGGGAGTAGCAGGCTCTTCTCCCAGTCCCCAGCATCTGGAGACCATTGGCACCCATTTTTTATTCTGAACGAAATCCTTTTCATCTGATAACAAATCTGTGACTCACATTGTTCACTTCAGCAAGCCAGCACAGTGTCACATCAGCTTTGTCCCCATCTTTAAATATATTCATGCCATCTGTCTCTTGGTCTCAACTGGTGAAACAATTGCAACGTAGGTTACGTAAAATCAATTCCCAGTTGTTCTGAACAGCTTGAGATGTCTCACATCTAACTCAGTGGCTTGTGGAAGAGACTGGAAAATGACTTTTTATAGGAAGATGATCGGTTTAGGATTCCCTTTGCAGACATTTCAGATGGCAAGGAGTTCAGATTTTAGCTTGAAATCTTTGCACTTTTTCTCCATATGGTTTTGGTTCTTCTTGCAAAGAAATGTGTTTGTCTCCATATGTCCCTTATCTTGAGTTTTTAGTGTCATCTTTAATTAGAAATTGAAGATCAGTTGGTTTGATTTATATCAGTATTTGTCATTGCTACTATTGTCTTTCAGGCAATCATATTCAGATGTTAATGTCAGATTAAAATTATTCTTTATAGGGTCATAAATATGAAATAAGCAATTAGAACGTTGCCATTTTGAAACAACAGAGTGTATGACAGAGCCCCTCAGTCGTCACTGTCCTTGTGAGAGATCACTGTGAATCTCTGTCACTCAGACCTACCCCAGCCAAACACAGATTAAATCTGGGACTGCAGGTGCAATGTGGTTCAAACTCAGACACCAGGGGAGTTAAATTTGCTCTCAGCCCTTGTGATCATGATGAAGTTGTCAAAGTGAAGGATGACGCATCACCCAAGTGGAGAATGTGGGTGGTCCTTGCTGAAAGCTGGGGATCAGGAGCCACTGGGTGCCCTTACAGCCCTGGGAATGCAGCCAGCGCTGGCTCCTGGCAGGGTACAGCTGCTCCTTCTGGGGATGGAAGCCCGACCCTCTACAGAGAGAGAAGTGGAGACTGTGGAGAAGCACAGGCCTCAACAGGCAGGCCATGTGTTTGCAAGCAAAACCACTCTCACCCAAATTCCATTTCTGAAAGCACTTCATATTCCTAATTTATTTTATTTTTTTACTTGAAAAACTTCTATGTTCCTTATGAGGTTACTCCATAGTAACCTGTGGGTTCTGGTGACAATAGGTAGGTCTTTGCCTTGAAGCCTCTGCAAAGAACTGGGATTTGTCTTTTTCTTTAAATGAAAGGAGCCTGAACAAATGTGTAACTTCATTTTGGTGGGTCTTTTTTTCCTACTGTGCCTGTAACCAGCATTCCTCTTTCATAGGGAACCCTCTCCAGTAACTGAGGTGACCCTTTTGTTCTGTTCCACACAAGCACAGGTAGCGTGAGAATCTCCAGCATCCCCTCATTACCTCTCCCAGAGGTTTTAATGGGCCCTCAGATAATCCATAAATAGTGCTAAGAACAGTGTGTGAAGAACTGTACACAAAGAAAACCTTTTACAATGAAGCATAAACCAAAGCATTTGATTTATCCTGCAAATCACAGGAACAAATGCTGCATACTCCTGCATGCCAGCTACTGACACACTGCCTTCAAGCTAGTTATTGGTTATTTCCATTATTTCCACGTTCCCAGAGATCACTTTGCCATCAGGAATGGCTGCAGACTGTTCAGAGCTGTCTCCAGCTGGGAGTAAATCCCTCTTCCCCATGGGTTCTCACAGCACGTGGAGGGGAAAGGGGAACCTCAAAGCTCCTGGAGGAGCAAAGCAAAGCGAGAATTTGGCAGGACTGATGGCATGGACAGCAGACAGGTCCTTACAAGTCAGGGAGCAGGTAAAATACTCATTTTAGCAAACTTCTAGAATTTTCTTAGATGCAGAGGAAAGGACACAAATTCAGACACAAATTGCCCTACTGTCTCCATCTATGATCAACAGTGTCTGGTGGGATGATAAATACCTTTGAGAAATGGCCAGGTTCTATTCTAGGGGAATTTTATTTCTGTGTGACATTTTGATCATTGAAGTGGAATTTTTTGTTCTCCCAGCCATTCTGGGAAACCCTGTTTTTGAGACAAGATGTCTTTGGAAATTGTTGTATCACCTGAGATGCTTCAGCTCTGTGCAGGGCTATGGGGACATTGATGATAAAGGACCACTACTACTATTACTACTACTACTACTACTACTACTACTACTACTACTACTACTATTATTATTATAATCACTACTATTATTATTATTACTATTATTAATATTAATATTAAATGTATTATTATTATTAATAATAATAATAATAATAAAAAATAATATAGTATCTGAAGCACTGCTTCTGGACACTGATCTGAGTAAAATCAGTCACATTTTTGGAAGGGACCCAAGCAGTTTTAGCCTCTATATTTTCTTCTCTCCTAGTAGGTAAACTGAGAATAAATCAGGGTCTTTTACTGTGGTGCAAAAGAAACAACCTGTTACATTGGGCTTCCTGGGTCAGTGCTTTGCTGTCTGTGCCAGTGTAAATCTGAGCTAAAATCTATTTCCTAACTACACTGGGAGAAAAATAAAGACTGTGAAGGGAGCTCAGAGGATGAGCAGACTCAAACACGAATAATGAGAGGTTTTCAGCGGATACTGCATTCATCTGCACGAATAAAACAGGTCTGGTTTGGGTTGGCTTCCATCCCAGGCAGGGTCAGCACTGTCCCAGGAGGAGTGGGACCCTCAGGGTCACCTGCACATTTCTGCTGGGACAAAGTGGTGCTAACACAGCTGAGGAGAGGAAGGGATCCACCATCAGCCCCCTCTCAGAGCTCCTCTGATGGCCCTGCCCCACACCTCACCTCCTTCCTGGAGCTCCCCTGAAACATCCTGCCTGAGAAAGAGGGACAGGTGGGGACAAGACATTCAGGAATTTGCCTAGTGAACTGTAGGAAGGGTCAGTGAGATTGTGGAGGCATAAAATTTATTGAGAAGCAAATTAAAATGCAAAATATGGTGGGCTCATACTGCAATGTCTCCAGTGAGAAGTCCACTGAATATCAATCTAAATTAATTTTGGCCTCTTTAATCAATCATCTCTTTATGAAATACAAATAAAGGCACATCAGTATGACATGTTATTAAGGAAGAAAAGACAGTTGCCCTAAATGTCTGGTGACAATTTACATAAATGTCGTTCGAGGCAGCGAGGTTATGACCTCCGGCAGAGCATTATAATATTCTAAAGATCATCAGCAACTTCACAGTATACAAACCAAGAAACAAAGAGGATTGGTGCCCTGGAACCAGGGGGTGCTGGAGGAGTAAGAGAGAAGGAATTTAATTTGGCATCTATGCAAATCTTAACATAAAAGGGATGTAAACAAGTCATCGAAATAAAATGGCCTGAAAGAAGAATATTTAGTGTATTTTGTTTTTAAGAACTACGATCTTCAACTCATCCAAAAAGATCTGTTTTTGTAAAAGATCTGTGCAGCTAAGGTCCATGGTTGGTGTATTTATTATATTATAGTGTTACTGTGACAGGATTTGTACTGCTGTAACTCCCAAGTCACCAGATGGAAGTGAGACCCTGTTATGTCACACATTTTGCTATAGAAGAGTTTCACATGGGGAATTTTATTTTCTAAAGAGTGGAGAGATGGCAGGAGACTGATTTCCTAGGGATAAACTGAACATGACTGGTTAAACCCTGATTAAAGCTCAGGAAATGCCATTCACAGCCGGTGCCCAAGCCAGTGCCCAGCCCAGCTCTTGCACCTCTCTGTCTCTCGTACTCACCACGGGTTTTCTCCACAGAAAGGTCATCAGATCACACCAAAGTCTCACTCGTGGCCAATTTCTCTCATCAGGTCTCTAATGTGTGTTTTGCTTTCCTTCCCTCCAGCCTGTTTATCATTTATTCCCATTCTCCTGTATGAAAAAATGAACAAAGACACTTTCTAAAGGCCATTTCACAGCTTTAGGGAGCTGTATTCAGGAGAGTAATGTGTGATCTAAGGCAAGCTGAGGAGCATTATTTTCCTATCACCACCCCACAGATGATGGGGAGTGACAGATTACATGGCAGTCACAGCACACTAGGCAAGGGGCCAGGCTGCCAGGAGTTCTGTCCTTTCTGGCTCCAGCCAAAGCATTGTTGAGAATGAAAGAATGATTTATAAATAGCTCACACTGAAGTCAGTCTATCATAGAAGCTGCAGATCAGCCTGGTCTTTATTCAGGCTGTTCAAGATGATGTCTGTGCGCTCTGTACGTGCAGGTGTTGCAGACAGAGCCTGCAAGGATCATGTCCCAGAGCTATTCCCTTCCTAGCTGTCACCTTTCTTTGCAAGGAAAAGAAAACCTGCTGTGAGCACATTTAGCTTCAGTCCTTCATTCCCTTTTAGCTTCCCTCTCATTTGATGGATTCCACATTAATTTGTACTCTCTTAGAAAGACTTCTTCTTAAAAAAAAATAAAATTCAAGTATCTGTCCTTTCTCTGAAGAACTGACAAAGAAAAAAGAACAATATCTTATTAGCAATCATATTACCAGGTCTCCCACAGAAAGTGTAATATGAAGAGTTAGGAATCAGTGACAGAAGTGAGCAGAACCTTCTGCCAAAACTGAGCAGAGTCAGTCTGGAGCCATCACAAATGAGTCATTATTCTTTAACCTTCCCCTGAACGTTCACACAAAACCCATATGTTTTTGCAAGACTTTCTGCTTATTCTGTGAAATGAAATCTATCTAAATCAAGGTATGGGTATCCCCAGTCTGATGAGAGAATTTGTTAGCAGTCCTAGTGGGCCCATGACACCTTTATGCAGAATCCCTACAGCTTAACCCGGGGCAGACCCCAGGAGACTGCCCCAGCACGTTCTGATGTCCCCAGTGCTGTCCTGCAGCTGGACACAGCTGCCAAGAGCTGTCTCCTTTTCCAGGTGAGTGACAGGGGACCCTGCTGTGGAGCCAGCTGCAAGAGACCTGCAGCAGCATCCCCTGCCTCGAGGTGACCCCTGAAATGCTGTGGGGTGCTGTTTGTACATGAGAGGACCTGAAATGGGTCTGGCTTTGTAATGTATACCTTCACCTGGTGCATTTTTAAGTAACTTCTCTGAAATTAACTTTCTGCATTATCCATTAAACTTATTCTTGGCACTGCCAAAAAGAAGGAAGATGAATAAGGGCTATTTCTTTCAGAAGAAAACTCCTATGCTACAATAAAATTTTATTGCCAAAAGCAAAACCAGAACAGATTGGAAGAGAATCTGTGCCCACTGAAGATTTTTTTTTTAAATTATCACTAAATATCATTTATCCTGTTTTAATCTTATGCACAGAACATCATTGCTCTTGATATATTGACCAAGAATAAAACCTGACAAGTTACTCAGGAGCTGAAGGTGTGAGATGAAACCTAATGAATTATACATATGTTTTGGACATTGCTGAAATCAAGACAGTATGGGTCTAAATGGGTACTTCCAGCTCTCAAAATCATATAATCTGAAATTTTCAGCTGTGTGCCTTCTGTCTGTTCTGCATGTGTGAGCAATGACTGCCCAGCATATCAATAATGGTAAAAAAGAGAATTACACTGCAGCTCATCACATTGTTTGTGGACTTATTCCTTTGGGGTGGAAGAGGAAGATAGACAGAGAGTCAGAGAGTCAGACAGATGGGAAGCAACATTCTTGTTCTCCCATCTACACCCATAAATCCCTGAGACAGACAGTGCTTCTTGCCAGTGGAAGGGTGTGAATGAAACCCTGGCTGACATGGAATGGAGAGGTTCCCCATGTTGGCTTCCCAGTTTACCCTAAAAAAACCTCCCTGAAATCAAATCCCTGCTTCTAATACCTGACATGGAAGTTTTATAGCTGTCTGTGCTCTTTAATGCCACAGTCCTGCAGGTTAAATCTTTCCCAAGGGGAAAACAGATCTGGCTCCTCTCCAGTAGTGCAGAACCCACGTTTCAGTGTGTGTGTGGTGCTTTTCCATGAATTGCGGGTCTGGTTCTGGCAGAGCTTCCTGCCAGGAGCAGTGCAGGGACACAAACAGGACAGTTCTGTGCTCACACTGCCTGCCCTGTTTCCTGCTCTGTGCCTGCTGGGGTAATGCTGAGCTGGCAAACACCAGGAAGATGGTGACAAGCAGCTCTTTGTGCCACAGCTGAAAATAGATCTGTCTTAAAAGAGAGCCTAAGTGCTGTTCATTGATCATGTCTGTTATTGTCTACATAAATAGAAGCAGCTGATTGCAAAAGTCCTCCACTTTGGGAAAATGAGGATCACGCTGCCAGTTTAAGGCCAGATTGCTCGTGGCTGATCAGCAAACTAAAGGCAGAGGATTGGGAAGTGCTCTGCCCCAAGGCAGCAGGATATTACACCAGCTTTGTGGCTGATCCTCTCCTACTGGTTCTTCAAAGCAATGAAAAGTCTAGGGAAGCTTTTATTTATTAAGAATCTGCATAGTTCATGAACCTGAGCCCTGAGAAGCTGATTTACATGGGTGAGTAGGGAGTTTCATGGACAGGAAAAACGCAAACTCTGTTAGCAAGGATAACTGAGTCTCAGAAATCTGGCCATGAACTTAATCAACAGCAGAATTCCAAAGCTTCTGTGCTGCTGGGTGTTTGGTTATATGATGTTATATGATGTTTGTATGATGTGCCCTGGGAGTGGCAGTGCCCAAGGCCAGGCTGGACATTGGGGTTTGGAGCAACCAGGGACACTGGGAGCTGTCCCTGCCCATGGCTGGGGTGGAATGGGATGAGCTTTAAGGTCCCTTCCCACCAAACCATTCCATGAATCTATGATCCAGTGAATACTATGGCAATAACCAGATACAAATACAATTATTTGATTATGTTATTTACCACTCCTGTGGTCATTTTTCTCCTGCTGCTCCCCCAACCAGAGGAGGCACTTACAAAGTTTGGCAGTGATCCTTCATTGTGAAGACTGAAAATTTAATTAAAATTCTGTTGTGTTTTTTTTTTCTTTAACCAATAACCTTATTATTGCTTCATCTCAGACAATAGGCCTGAGATTTCCCCTGAATCTTGACACAAGATGAATGCTAAAGGTTGTTAACTGCCCCTAAAACCACAGCAGACATTTCTTGCAATGAATCCCAAATAATCAGGTTTTACTCTGCTCCTTCAGCCTTTTCAGTGGTGGGAGGTCAGAACCTGACCTACCATCAACTGGAAGTTGCAGAGGAAGAACTTGGCTTGCAGAAGCAGAAAGGTAGAAAACATTGGGTCAGGCATCTCAGCACTTCCAAGAAGCCCACCAGGGGCCCAGCAACATCATTTGGAGGCAAAACACTTCTCAAAATCTTCCTTCAATGTTTCAGACTCCCTTAAATCTACAGCATAAAGGACCATATTGTCAAAGATTAAAACAAATATCTTTTGTCTTAGTGTCCTCTGAGTCAAGCTATTCTTAGAGGAGGCATAAAAAATGGAAAAGAAAAGAAATAAAAGCTGTACCACTTATCTCGTTAGTGTATAGAAATAGCAATGCTAGGCTAATCCAAATATTACTTAGCCAGATCCTGGCTTGATATTCCAATGGTGCCTATAGTTCTGAAACAATATTTTAATATTGAATTCCCTAAATAATTATTCACTGTAAAATATATTCAGCCCACAGAATTTTTCCTTTTATTTTCAGGGATTGAATCTGGAAGTCCTTATTAAGGTAAGATGCTGCAGAAACCCACAGGGTTTACCTGAGTTAAGAGCTCAGGAACTGGCCCTGCATATGCACATAAATTGCTTTGGGAGCTGCAAGAATGTAATGTAACAAAAGAAGAGTCCATAATGCATGCAGGCTTCTGACAGTTTTTGCAAACATCAAGGAATATGACACCTACCCTTAATATGTTTCTGCTCTGATTATGAAACCCAAACTGCAAGGAGTCCAGCTCTGCATATGCCAGATAAATCAGTTTTCCAACCTGAGCTGTCTGGCATTTCTTTGAGTGGATGAAGAACTTGTTAAAAATGAAATAGAGAGTAATGGGTACTTATAATTTAAATGAACCACTGCATGCAAAGTAATTTCTTTAAACTATCTGCCAGGTAAATCTTGAATCACCAGCACGACACATTTGAAAATTTAAAAACGTGAACATATATTATTTAAATACCAGTACCATTAATTGAGATTCAACAGAGTACAATTCGTTGTTTAAGGGGAAAATCCCAAGATGCCCGTGCAACAAAAGCTTCCAAAGTCAAGAGAAGTTACTCCTGCAGGTGGAGAACAGATCACAAAGATCCCAGGTTTCTCTGCCAGACAGGCCAACCAAATGTTTACCTTTACCAAATTGCAAGGGAGAACTTTCAAACTTTGTATGATGGAGGAAGATGTTAACTCCCTCATTATCTGGCAAATTGCTTATTTTCACTATAGACTGTTCAGATTCAAAAGGAGTTTTTCCTGTAAGAGCAGCACATCCTTTTAGGAAAATCTGGGTAAGAACACAAGGGGATGAGGCAGGCTGGCTGGAAAGGATTTGAGGTGGGGAGTTTGTGTTCAGGGAGATTTTCTGCAATGTTGTTTTACAATCAAATTTCCATCAGCCCTGGCAGTAAAATCCAGGCATATTTTCTCCATAGCTGAGTGGAACAGCCAAAGCATTATGATGAGCAGCTGTGTAGCCACATCAATCTGTGCAAGATCTGTTCAGGTCTGAAGTGAGCATGGGAGAGGGGGGGATGAGTGGTTTTTTGGCTCACAGGTGTAATATCCTTCCCTCTGAAATTGTGAATCAGTGCTCTGCAGTAGCTCAGGAACACTCCTGAGCTCAGATGACACAGACTCAGGGCACTGTGGGATGCAGTTCCAGCACAGCAGCAGGCTCAGGCTCTACATGGCTGATGGATCACAAACTTATCCTGGCGTGGTTGTTAATTATGTCTAAAACTTACCACCTCTTTCCAATACAATAAAATGCTAAAGATTAAGATTGCTGATAGGTGGGTTAAACCAAACTCTTTTTTCTAAGAAGTGCTTTTCCCATGGACATTCCCTCTTCTGAAAGGGTGAGAGGTTGAGAGCTATCATGGGTTTAGCTCAGGAGCATCACTGAGACTGAAAACAGCAATGAGGAAAAAAAGGAAAATGCAGTGTGTTCAACACAGCATGTTTAGAGATTTAAAAACTCTGTATTTCCCTTGACCAGAACTAAAGCAAAACAATGTTCTGTTCTGCTAAGCCTTCATCTCTGGGAAATCAGAGTGGATTTTTAAAGTGAATTAAGCAATAGGATGGGGTCACATGAGGACTGATGCTAAATTGAAGAAAATTGAGAAATCTGTTCTTTAACTGTGGTTTTGTGTTACATTTGAACTTATTCTTCCCATGGAGATTTTGAAAGCCTTGCCTCATACTAGAAATAATTAACCTAACACTCAGTAATGCATTTGAAATCAATGAAGTTAAACAGGTATACAACTGGTGCAACGAGTTTCACCTATTAGTACAAATTCTGAAATTATTTGGGTTGCTTTATGTCAAGGGGTAGTATCTCATTGACTTCAATGAGCTTTGAACAAAGCTTTAAAATTCTCTGTCTCACTAGATTTTGGATTTGTTTAATGAGAACAAAACAAGATGGTTCCACTTAAATAAATGGAGCTACACTTGTAGAAAATTAGGGTAGAATCAGAACTGGGATTACTGAAATTATGTCTTTGGCAATCACAATATAAGGGTTTAAAATCAATTTCCTATTATGGCCATTCTGGAGCAGCATTTTCCCTTCTGTTTTTTTTTTGGTAAATATTTTTAATAAAGCAAAAGTATTTTACAGGCATCACTCATACTACCAAAACCAACTGGATTTACAATTTTTTTTTATTACCACTAAAAGTGCACTAAGTCAAGTTTTAGATGCAGTGTAAGGCCATGGAACAACAATAACCTATTTTTTTATAGTCCTAAATATATAGAATTAAGTACAGTTTAGGCTTTCTTCTATTAAATACAGCCAAGGCATTGCACTTGGTAAGGGCAGAAGTTGACTTTCTCTTCCCTTCATGGTTTTAAAAACAAAAGGGATTAAGGCCAATTCTTCAGGTTGCACAAACCCTCTATACTTTCAGTGCATTTCAGCTACAAAACTGTGACTGTTTTGTTCAGCTTTCTCAGGCCCAATTACAGTTCTCAGAAATGCTGCAAACATCACAGGTGGAGTCACCCTAACAGAGAACACTTCAATTATATTTAGATGTTTGTCCAGTTCACTCTTTGGCTTTGGTTATCCTCAATACCCATCTTTCTGTTGACTTCAGTGGCCTTTAAATCATCTCTTTGAAAACTCCACTAACTCCAGCCCTGTGGGAAAAGCCAGCTAAATGAGGCCAGCTAAGACCCTTTGCTAAATTAAGGGTTTTTTTGGGAAATAATATTCTCAGTAAAAATAACCTGCTGCAAACCCAACATTATTAGAACAAAAGAAGAGAAACTAACAAATCAATAAATGCCAGACTGGATTTCAGGCTGAGCAGGCAGAGCCCTCTACCTTGTCCCAGAAGATGAGAAATGTTTGGAATTGAAAGGTGCTGGAGGAGTTTTCACCCTGGGAGCCAGTGGGGTGCAGGAAATCAGGATGTGGGTGTGCACAGAGCCTGAGCAGCCCCAGACTGGCACAGGTGTCACCTGAGCAGGAAAATCTGGGAATCCATCTGGAGTGCCATCCATTCTCCCTAACATTTTCATCTCCAAAGCACAGAATATTTGCAGTTTTGACTGGATGATTGGCACGAGTTAGAGGACATAAGCAAATCAGAGTGAGCTCCTCAGGTCACCTGCTGGGGAGGTGTCATCAGGGAAATTGCCACACTGAAGCTGCTGCCGGGCAGTTCAGGGCTTGCTGTCCCTTTGCAAAGGATTGTTAGGCTTGATTGTGCCTTTCCAGGTGATTTCACAATCGAGGGATGGCACTGATGAGCAGGGAAGGGATTAAATGCAGGGCAGCTGATGAGAGTGGAACCTGATGAAGATGATATTTCTACCAGTCCCCGCATTTGACACGTTTGCTCAAATAGAATTACAGGAGAGAGTTCTACTCTTTTGTAAGCTCTGTTTGATTGGTACAATTTGTGTTTAACATCTGCCTTTGATTTCCTGGCTTTATGAAGTGACTCCCATGGCTCCTATTATCCAGCCCAGGCACACCACTAAGCTAAGACTGGCAAGGTGGGAAGGGCGAGATTGAGGCTAGCAGCAGAAAGCCCTGCCAAGCACAAACTACCTGATCTTTAAACAAAGAAAGAAACTGACAGTCTTTTATGTGTATACTTGCATGTATATTTTGCCATTTAGCTTGACAAAAAGTTTGTCACAGAAGGCAAAGAGTGCATGAGCAATGTGCCATTGCTGTATTTGGAGGTGTATGCTTGGGGGAAGTTGCTGGAAGACAGTGGGGGAATGTCACTGTTGAGAAATGGTTGGCTTTGTTCACAGCTGTGTAATTTCCAAGCTGATTGATAGTCTACACACAGACAGAGGAAATATGTTGTCCTGAAACTCTGAACTTTCTTTTTGTTTCCTTTTATAATATTTTTTTCCAGTGTAGAAACCCCGGAGTGCAAATGTAATTTCCCACTGCTAAAGTAGAGCCCCCATAACGTCACTTGTGTCCATCATTCTTACCTAGAAAATGGTTTCTTTAATGATATTAACAAACTTGACAGCTCAAACATTTCCCTAAGTGGCAAAGGGGGATGTTTTTGGATTTAACTTTTATTCATTATATTATTTTGTTACAGTTTAGCCCTAAGAATCAAAACCAATCATCTACTAAACTGAAAAACTTCTACAAATGGGCCATGGACTCAAATAGTTCTTGATTACATGTAAAAGGGACACAAGTACTGGTCTTTTTAGGATGAGCCCCATCACTGTCAGGGATTTGTTGTAGTCCTCTGAATGCTTGTGCCAGTGGGAGATGTGAGATGCTGACTGAAGCCAGTGTCAGAGGGACAGAATGTGGAATGTAAAATTTAGAAAATGACATGATAGGAAAGTACAGCAAAAAGAGCAATGAAGACCTGGAGACCATTACAAGGTGTTCTCCAAGATATTTATGTCTCTAACAACAGTTTCTGATAGCAGTAAAATCACAGGCATTGGCCTCAGAGATAAAACTGAGAGCCAGTGACTGAAGTGATCTATTAGCCAGATGCCACTCCTGCTCCTGCACATCTGTGCTCATCACTGTGCTCCACCAGAGTGACTAAACCCACAACAACTCCACTGGCCCTATTTTTAATTAAAAATATATTAATAGAAAGTTGTGGATGTTACTGATATACGATGAAAGCAGGCCCACTGTACATTATTTTCCACACAGCTGCTTCATTGTGTATCATTTTGATGACCTATAAAATGTTCTTTGCAGTTTTTGTTCTGAGGTAATTTATAATATAGAATAAATCATTGCTATACCATAATTGCTTATGTCCACTATGTTGGTGACCTGATCTTCCAGAACTTCTTCAACAGGCATACCAAACATAGAGTTAGCAAAGTTTTAAACTTATAGAAATATAGACTCATGGGATGGTTTGGGCTGAAAAAGAACTCAAAGCCCATCCATTCCACCCCAGCCATGGCAGGGCCAGCTCCCAGTGTCCCAGGAGCTCCCAGCCCCAATGTCCAAGCTGGCCTTGGGCACTGCCAGGGATCCAGGGGCAGCCCCAGCTGCTCTGGGCACCCTGTGCCAGGGCCTGCCCACCCTGCCAGGGAGGAATTTCTTCCTAATACCCAATCTAAACCTACTCTGTGTTTAAAGCCATGCATGTTGCACATACCTAGTGGGAAAAATGCTGATTTACTTGAGACTTGATGCCAGTCACTCTGGGATTTTCTAATTAACAGTAAACTAAATATAGATAAAGATTCTAAAAATATTGTCTACTTTCCATCTCCCTTCATTCATCAGAATCCTGGTCTTGAAAAAAAAAAAAAATCTGTTTTTTTGTGCTTAACATTGTCTCCTTATTTTTAGAGAAAGGTGTTTGTGAAAAAATAACTCATGTTTAGGGCACTGTACTTTGTTATTCCAGAAGGATTTCCAGAAAGAATGTGTGGTTTGTGTTTGCTTTTACATTTTCTAAGAGGGAATGGGTTGCTAGCACTGTACTAATAAAGCCCATTGTTTTAATACTCAGCTGTGTTTCAGTGTGCCTTTTGATCAAGGAAAGGATTTGGCCAGCCATCACTAGGTTAACAAATTAATATGCACAAAGCAAGCAACACGCCAGCAGGCACTCACCCTCAGCTGCAATTATCCCTGTTGTGATATAATATTGTTGGAATTCGGAGTCCTAATTGCAGACGTCGGGGATGTGGCAGGTCAGACTCTCCTTGGAGGATAAATTGGTGTCAGGAATATGGGGAGCACTCCTGGAGCAGCTGGACAGTGCAGTCCTGAGCCCAGCAGGACTGCTGGCACTGGCAGGGCTGCTCCTTCCTCATCCTTGTCCTGTCACCTGCCCCCAGCCAAGGGCTCTGCCTCCAGCGCTGGCTGGCTCCAGCCTGAGACATGAAGAAGACAAATTCCTGGGCTGTTCAGCAGTACTTCCTGCACAAACCCCTCAAGCCAGGGCAGTAAATGCTTCTTCACAAGCTCCACATCGTTTGTATTCTATCTAAGCAAGGTGTGGAGTGCTGACTCCTTCCTGCCTTTGGAGACTCCTGCTAAAAATAATGTAACTTTTCTGTCCCTGGCAGAAAGGATGGCCAGGTCACAGGACTGAACAATCCTTACTCAGATTGGAAAAACACCTTTTTCAGAGAAAACTCTGGGGCAAATTCTCTCTGTTATGCCATTTCCATCTTGCCCTTACTGTGTAAAGGATGAGGGTGTGCAATCTGCTCCTCACTACTGCTCCCCAAGGCTAACACAGATGAAGGGAGAGCTTGGAGCAGTTTGTGGGAATGAGGGATGATGTAAAACTGAAAGAGACAATTCAGCTGGACAAAACACAAAGGAATGAATGAAAGAGGTAAAGCATGACAGGTGATGTGAATGAGGATAATATGTATAGTATATTCCTCTTAAAAGGACTTCATAGTGCTCTGTGCCTCCTAAGAAGTCTCAAGAGGTTTTTGGCAACACCCAGCTGTGCCACAGTTTGGGAAATAACTCCAGAAAAAATGCCATTTTGCTGCCTTTCTTAGGCAGTTAAATTATTTGTATTGGCAATGTAACTAATGAAATGAGAGATGAGAGGCAGCGTTGGCTCTAGCACAACTCCAACACTGATTGATTGGTCATTCTTAAGAAGGGATTGATTAATTGTATCCCAGAGTGATACTCACCACCATTTCATTCCCCTGAAAATGGAGGTGTGAAGGTCTAAATATCACCTAGGAGAAAGAAAGCAATTAGCATCTCCAACACAGAACTCTATTAATCTCCTGGCTACAATATTCAAGCCCCAAACAATTTACTAAGATGATGAATCTCTATTTAAATCTGAAAAAAGAATAACTCTATATCAATCTGGCAACTTGTAAGGGTGTGGTTAATAGGAAATACACACATTTATGGGGAGCACTTGGCTTTTATATAGCAAAATGCCCAAGGATAATATTGCCTCCTGATAATCACATCCCATGCTGGGTTTTATTGCTTATAATTCTCACTTTCTTATTAGAAAAAAACATCTTCCATTAGGTTTTTTAAATTATCAAGCAGCATAGACAGTAACTGAACCTTATCTCCTTTTTTTCAAAGTAATTATTAGGAGAGTTCAATTGTTGGTTTAGAAATCAATTATTTAGAAAACTCTCTCATTTTAGTGCTTCTCTAAAAGGGCTGGGGTTTATGGTGTGCTTGCATTTTGCTTGCACAGCAAAGCAAACTCCCCAAATCCATCTGTCAAATTAGTGTGCTGTGCAAATACATTTGTGGAAGTAAACAGGAATGTGTCTGAAAAATGATTATTATATCCAAAACCTAATAGTTCAAACTATACAAAGAATTTTAAAATGCTTTCTTGCTGTGGCATGCATTGGGGAACAAGGTTTAGGTCCTTGCCCTAATTCACTGGTTTATGTAGTATGATTTTGTCATGAGGGAAATGAATCATAACCCTTATTCCCATTCACAGTGGTGAAATGCAGGGGGCTGTGACTGTGAGATCTCAGGGTTTGGTGAAAGGCTGGATCCCAAACTTGGCTTCCACTGAGTGATGGAATTGTGCTGTTTTCCTACAGTGCAGAATCCTGCAGGAGGTAGAAATGAAAACATTTCCATCCTTTGCTGCTTCTTCCATTTTAAGGCACTCCTTACTTTTTAATATTGGTCTGGAAATATTTTTTCCTGAACTTGATATAATTGACACGTTCATAAATACTTCTGACCTGATATAAGAAAGAAAAAATCATAGCAAGGGTAGTTTAGCACTGCAACAGGAGTCAAATAAAGCAGTCTCCAAAAGGTGGATGTTCTCAGGTCAGGCCTGCTCTGGTTCCCTCCCAACCAGTTTCTGTGGTTCTGTGAAATGTTGATGAGACAACAGAAATTCACTCCAGAAAGGAACTCCCAGCTCGCTGGGCCATGGGACTTTGGCTGCTGACTCTGCCACCAGTGTTTCTCAGAAAAAAGCATGCAAACCAAATAAGTAATAACTTATCTACCCCTAAAGCAGAAGAAGCTGACAAAAGATAAATAAATGAATAGCAAAAGCTCCAGAGTTACAGTCCTGAGAGATCTTCTGTTTGAACTGCACTCACTTATCTGGGAGCTGAAAATTGAGAGAACTTGATAAAGTGGTAGGGTTTTAGTATGTTCACAGTTTTTTCCTATGTAAAAGAGCCTGTCCAGTACCTCGGGCAAATTCCAGCTGGTATTTTGCACAGCCCCTGCAGAAAATAGTTTTCACTGCATGGCTTGCTGGTTCAATCTGTCCTTGATGACTCCAAGGAGTCATTTTTGAGGCATCTGAGTGAAGACCGCAGCACCAACGTTCTATTCCAGCTGCAGCAGTGCCAGGCTGTGTCAGACAGACAGGAGTGACACACAGGGCTGCTACCTGCTCTGGAGACTGCTGTGAGAGGTTTTGGTCCTGCCAAAGCACAAACTGTAGAAGCAGCTTGCTTTGCAGGCTGCCATATCAAAATCTTGAATCTACATCCAAAGGTGGGATTTCTGTTTTGGTCATGCCCTGGTTGTACCACAGCAGCAGCTGCTGGCACAAGGTGCTGCTGCTCCTCACCTGCAGTCACAAGGAGACAGAGAGTAAGACCTTCCAACAAGGGGCTGAGGCAAGAACCCACATTCAAATGCCTGAAACCCCAACCCAATATCTGACTTGTTAGGTCAGAGTTGTGAAGAAGACCAAAATAATCAAGGTGGGGTATGTTGGCTATCTTTAAAGTTTGCTTCTTCCTCAGGCTTTTAATTACTGTAAACCAATTATGCCAGTTCTGACTGCTGATGGTGATGCTGGGGCCCAGATTTACATGCTGCAGATTAACTCAGCCAGTCCACATCAGGGTGCAATATTAATTGAAGCAGAGCTCCACGAGGAAAATCTGCTCTGCTTACGTTCAGCGCTTACTTGTGGCAAATGTTCTCAACATCCTATTTTTATCACAGGGCAAGTGAACAGGGAACAACTTAAAAAGCACCAGAGCTGTGACAAGAATGGCATTTTCATTTTTCTATAGAATTTGAAAATTCAAAACTGGTTTCATGCCCATCAGGAAGCAAATCCCATCACTTCAAAATTCTCCATGAAAGAAGATCCCAACCGTAACAAACCAAAATACTGTCTCAGGCCAGCTCCTGACAGATTTTATTTTGACAAAAATCAAAATGCTTCATTTGGTTGCAACTGCACTTTAGTGTAGAATACAGAATAGAAAGGAAGGCCTCATTTGAAAGGAAAAATAAAAATATTAGAAAATATAACAGCTGAAAAAATAAAAATGTGCTTCATTGGCCCTGCCTCTATTTTTCACAAAATAAAAATTCAACAAAGTTAACAATCTGTCAAACCGCTGAGGTATTAGAAAAGCGAACTTCCCAATGAAAATGAGGAAATATATTTTCAATAACCACTTACAGAAAGCCTCAGGTGTTTTTGGATCCCTCAGTTCCTGATATGCCACCTCTGAGATGCCAGAGCCAGAATTCCCCTTTTGGACACAGGCTGGTTGCTCTCTAAGTGCCTTCCAACATAGCCATGGATAAGATTCCAAGAGGTAAAACAGATGATCAGAGCCAGCCTTGACAACAGCCCCGAGACTCACAAGTTTACCAAGCACCTGCTAATGTGAAAGTCTTCTGAGTAACACCCTGACATGAACACCCTTAGGAAAACTAGTGGTTTTGTTATTAAATGTGTAATTACCTGAATTCAGCTTCTTCTTGAATAACCTCTTGAGTACAGCGTTGCTTTCTACTCGAGCTGTTGGACCGTAACACAAAATAACCACCAGCCTTTTCTTTTGTCCTTCTGTGCCTCCAAACAGGATCCCCCTGCTCTTAATGCAAGGGAAGATATTTGAAAAGGAAATTTGTTGCCATTTAGCAGGTCAGGTTTTAACACAGTCTCCAATGTAAATTGGGAAATGCTCCAATGAGCTGCACGAGTTTACACAAGTAATCTGCTCACACCTTTGCATTCCTAATCAGTGCACAGGACCACGATGGGGAGACTCTTAAAGGTTAATAACAGTCATTTATTTGTACAAGGAGGCAGCAGTACTGTATCCATATTTCACAGGCTGCTGCAAGCAGATGTAGTCAAGGAAAATATTACAGGCAAAGAAAATCTGCCCCTACACAGGAAAAAAACTGCTGGAATTTTTCAGACATTTCTGGAGTGCACTCTCAAGGAACATATCATTCATCAAGCTACTTATTATTCTTTACGTTTAACAACCACACTGGGACTGTTTTTGTCTTATTTAAGAAGTGTAATTTCTCATTGACCTTAGATTTGTGAAAATTAGGTAGAATTAGGTATACTAGGTATGTCAAACTGGAACACCTGTTTAGTAACATAAACATATTTAAATATCAACCTTTCCCTCTGATTGGTTTTTGTGGGAGCAAATACTGATTAGAAGCAGAAATTTCAAACCATGACCTTCCATGGCAAGAGCTAACACATCAGTGCCATTAAGTTCTGATATTGAATTATCTCATTAACTAAAAAGGGCAGTTTTCTTTTTTTTTTTTTAATTTTAATTTTGCCAAGCACCATGACTTGCAGTGTTGTAAAGAAACCTTGAAAGCAAAGTTTATTGTCTTTCTCCACGCTTGCACACGGCACCATGGTAAACACATCTCTTGAGACAGAAATAAACCACACCAAAAACATCCCTCATAATGAAAATCTTTTTTCTTTTAGAGATGTTTTCAATGAGCAGTGTTTTTTTGTAGCACAGTTCTCTCCACCGCATTGGAAGAGAGAGTTCAGAATACAGGTAAGATTGTAGGTCTAAATAGCACCTGCTAAAAGGAAATCTATTTTTTGTTGAACATTTATTACAACAAACATGCACTAACATCAACTGTTCAAACCTTTGTATTTGCTAATAAGGACTTTGTTGGTGTTAAAGTTCAAACTTGGAGCAAATGTAGATGCAAAGAAATGATATATTTTGGGATTTTTTGGAACCACAATCTTGTCAGAACAGATTATCAAATGATCAAAGCAGTAACAGAATGAATTGGGGTTTAAACATTTATGAAAAAGCAGTTATATTGTAGGATCACACTTTTTAATAGACTAAAGGCATTAAACAGACCTTGTATTAGGCTTTGAAATTAATGGGGCACTGTATAACATTCCAGTCTTCATAGATTGATAAGATTAATGCTTGCTTATATAGCAAATTCAATGGCACATTTAATTTCATATGAATGTTTAAAGTTAAATTGCTTTTGGATTAAGTCTAAACTCATTATTAATTTTAACGTCTGAAAGAACTTCCATTTTTCTTTCATTTTATTTAATCAAGTGCATCATCATTAAGTAAAGGCTATGAACTTAGATAGTGGAGGAATAAGGAAGTTTATTAATTCAGTTTTTAAAAGACCTATTTGTTGAAGTTTAATTCAGTGGCCATTTGAGGTTCCATAAGAAGTTAGGAAAAATAGTGACTGCAGCCTATTCAGTTTTCCTGTAATAATTTAGAGAGTGAGGGTGCTTTTGGGCAGTATGTTTGCAGCACATGAAGACCTCTGAGAATTTCAAAGGTCAATTTTGTATTCACATCTCTTTGATACTTTGAAAGACTGATCCCCCTTCACTGTAGCTCAGCAAGACTTTTGCCCATACCTGGCTCACAATGCCCTTGAATTAATTGATTTCAGTGAATACTCCTCAGTTTACATCAGGTGAGACCCTGGCTCTCTATTTCTCACTGATGATCTGGCTGAGAAAGGATTTTTCCTTAATTCTGCATTAAGAGTCCGAGTTCCAAGTAAAACCTACAGTAGATTTTGCAGTGGAAGAGGACCCAGAAGTCACTTATCAGGAGCAGGCACACAGGGGTTCTGTGCAGTCCCTGTCAGCACACACCAGCACTTGCCTGGCACAATCACACTGTGCACTAATTACAAGTTCCACAACAAATATCTCTTTAAAAACACTCACACATCCTCTTATTATGTAAAACTTAATGCAGTTGATGAGGAGCATGGCTGAGGGACCACAAAACCCCTCTCTGGGATTTACCTGGGACTATCAGAGTTTAAGAGTGTTAGCTAATGAATTATTCAAAATGAATTAATAGCTTGGGAGAGTCCTTCACCTGTCTGACATAACTTCATTTTCCCTAGATAAGGCTTCTCAGCAGAGTCAGACACTGGCAAACAACTTTGTTTTCCCTTTCTAATGTGTGTGAAAACGTGCACTGTAGACAATGAAAAAAAAAGATTTCCTTGCATTATAGTAATAATTTAACCTAACTGCAAGGAAATTTAAGGATGGATCTTTGAATGCTTTGCAGTGGAGACAAAATCACCATCTGATACCTGACCATGTCCAAAACTCAAGAGACAAGCCAAAGCCAGGGCAGAGGCCAGGCTGCTGTGTCCAGCTGAGCACCCTGCTCTCTAGGCAGCATTGCTCATTTTCTCAGGATGCAGCCACAGCTTCCCAAACATATGAGAATATGATTTTAAGTTACTTTTTTCTTGTCCATTGTGTACAAAATGCATATTTTAATGAGAAGAGATATTATACTTGCCTCACATTTGTCAGTCCTTTCCCACTAAACGTCTTACTCAGGAACTGAAGAACAATTTGCCTTTTGTAGTGCTGCTGTCTCCTATTTATTTATGAGTTTATTTAATTAAGAAGACGGACCTACTTTTCTTTATAATTGACTTTGCATGGTGTGTCTACTGCCAGTATCTCATTGTTTGCAAATGTTGAGGATCTATGCACACACACATACACACACCTATGAAGAATTGTGCCTTCATGGCTCAGTTTGTGATTTACTGTAAATTGTTAAGCACTTCTAAATCAAAACACTTTTATTATAATGCTATTTGCAATGTTTGAAATAGTGTTAATCACACAGTAACAAAATAAATTCAAATGAGGTCTCTGTTCTCTTGCTGGATTTTCCTTTATTTAACAAAACAGAAAACAATTCCCAGAGCTTGTGGTAACCTGTCACCAAAACCGGACGTTTCTAACTCGATAATGACTTTGACTCCATGCTGAGTCAGGGACAAAGAAAATTAAGATTCCCCCCCACTTCACCTCAAATGTCATCCATGTGGAACATCAGGATGGAGGTAGGTGAGTTTTATGGTGTCTACTCCTCCTGAGCAGCCACAGGAGTTATTGCTGTGCTTTCTCTCCCGTCTCTCGTGACGGGCAGACAAGCTGACCCTCTGTCAAGATGTGGAATTTGTTGCTGCCTCTGCTTTACAGCAAATTACTACTGCCCTGAAGCAAAGGAGAAGCAAGGAAGGAACATGTCTCTGAGGCACATCTCTTTTGAGGTTATTCCAGGGGGGATGCAGCTTCCTTTTTTTCTTCATCCTTTTTTTTTTTATTTATTTTGATCAACATCTATCTTTGAAAATAAATCTGCTTAAGGGTCCCAGGAGGTTTGTTACGGCCCCTCAACCACTCACAGCTCCTGGGGGATCCTGCTGCAGCACTGCCAATCCTCTCTCTCCCCTTCCTCCTGCGGGGAAGGCCAGCTCCTGCTGGGGTTAAAGCAGACAGGATGGGGAAAGAATATCGGCTATGGGCTGGAATAATGAAAATAGTAATGGAACATGGCATCAGCAGTGACATGGAGGCTGAAAGAGCAGAAATGTTGTGGAGATCAAAGCAGTTGGGAGCAGTCCTTTGTACTATTAATATCTCCCATATTTTGAGAGTGGAGAAGAAATGTAAAAGCAAGCTGTGCTCTGCTCTCCCTCGGGCCACCACCATTAGAGGCACTTGCTGAGCCTGGCGAGCTCCTGCGGAAGGACAGCAGCCCGCTGGAGTACAGAGCAGAACATGCACTATCTAAAAAGCTAACATGACAGATACAAGGCCAGGCAAGCATTCAATTTGGGCTATCATGAAAAGGAAGGAAAACAAGAGGAGAATCTTTAGTGACAGCTTGCTGAGGAGCTGGCTCTGCCGTGTCTGGGAGCGGAGCCCTGAGCAGGAGAGCGCCAGTGCTCTGTTGGAGCTAAGTCAGCCCTAACCGGGAGCAGGCTGGGGAAACACACACCTTCCCCAGGACTTTTGTCACGTTTCTGCTTTCTTTCCCCCTTATTCTTGATGAATAACCCCTAAAGGCATTTTTCTTTTATTTCTAGCCAGACCAAAAAGAAACTGCATCATTCTTCCTGCTTTACTGCCCTTCCCTGTTACCCTGAAGGGTGACACGAGGCAGGACCAAGCTTCACCTGCCTGTTACCAAGCAAATTATAACTTGCTTCCACAGGGTTGGGCTGTAGATCTTTCTAAACCATGCAGAAAGTAGTTTTCTTGCCAAGCAGTGCACAAAAAATGGATTAAGAGAGAACAAGCACGGCTAGAAATGGCAAGAAGGTGTGTCCTTTGGTTTGTTTTACTCTGACAGTCCCTATTTCCCTCGCTCTCTTTCCGTGCTTCCCATGTTTCCCTCCTTGGAGCCAGAAGTGTCTCTCCCATAACTCATCAGGGCTGCACAAGGGGGTTTGATCACCGCTGTATCCATGGGTAACATCACAGCACAAATAATAATTTTAGAAGCAGGATTACTGAGCAAATCATTTGCCAAAGAAGACAGTGGATATTGTAACAGCAATTCACTGCCTGCTTGACAAAGATTGAATATAAATGTATCCTGAGATTATAAGTGAAAGAATTGGTTTAATGTATTTCCAACAAAATAAGCTTCTCCTGGAAAATATCAGTGAAATGGAGCTTTGCTTATTTTTGCTTCTTATTAAACATTTCTCATTGAAACTTCTTATAAAGAAACCTTGAACTGGTTTTATCAAAATTGTATATTTATTTCAACATTAAAATTTAATATAAAATATTCTGTTTTTTATTCACATTATATCATGATCTGTCAGTAGTAAAAAATGTGAAGCTTTATCCCACATAAGGATATAGAAAACAGCTTCTTCTCTATTGTACTGATAAAAAAATCAGCAGTCTCTGATGATGCTTTTGTTCTCAGCAAATTCTCCCATACTGACATTTCTTTAACCAAGCTATGACATCGAAATAATAAAAAATAAAAAGACAATTTCGAATCTAAACTTTCGAGTTTGAAACGCACATTACTTCTTGAAGCAGCTATTTAGAATTTTCCTTTTGTAGGAAAGATATTTGTTCCATTTCTGAACAAAATTGAACTTCAAGATGTCCACATTTCCCAAATAGAAATTCTATATTCTGTTCAGCTCTGTTTAAAAATTCAGCATGTTACATGGTGCTCTCATTGCTCAGAATAGTGCTATTTAGGATTGTGCTATTTGTGGAATATTTGACAATTATTAACAAAATATCATTTCAGCCTAGCTTATAACTTCAGTTCAAATTCTACTTGATAGTGTTTATGTGCAGGCTGAAGTGCTTTTCATGTGTTACAATGACATCTTCAGATGTCTTGCACTATCTCACAAATTTCAAATGAGGCAGCTCAAACGGGACTCTTTTTAGTGGCAATTTCATGAAAATCATCTAAAGAAAAAGATTATTTAGAAGTAAATGGAAGGGGGGAGAGCACAAAAAGTAAATGAGGCAATGCATTTCCAGCTAGGTTAAATGTCAGATTAAAATTCAAAGAAGCAATAACAGTAGGCAGCTGTTGTCAGACTGGAATGACTGAGGAGTGGTGGGTCTGATTCTGTGGATGCTGCTCTGTTTGGGCATTTCAAATCTGAGTGGGGATTCAGATTCTCTGTGGAGGTAAAACTTTAAAAGTCCTCAGAGATGTCAAATGGAAGATGACAACTTAGCTGAAGATCTGATTGGTGGTGTTTTAGTCACACCAGGAAAACAGGATCACAGGTTTGTTTGGGGTGGAAGGCACCTTAAAGCTCTTCTCATTCCACCCCTGCCATGGGCAGGGCCAGTTTCACTAGAACATATATTATATATGCAATATAGAACATACCTCTACAAACACATCTGAAATTTCATATTGCTTATATATATGGCCTTCCCTTAACGTTAAAAGATTGCTCTATCCTAAAACCACCAAAAACTTGTATATTTTTTTAGACTAAGTGATGTAGCTGTGCAAAATCCGCTGTGCTGATAAAGCTCAGGCTGTGTATTTGTCTGGAGCTATGCATGCACCTGAGCTTGCCCAGGCACGCTCAGAGGCACACCCTGCTGCACAAAGGACTTGCTGGAGCTAAGAAATGTTCTCTACTTGCCTTTTTCCTTTCCCAGGCAGAGATTTTGGTAGTGCAGGATCATCCCCTGAGCAGCAGCACAAATAACAAATTGCCAGATTGGTGGTGGAAGGGCGCAGACCTCATGTGTGCCTTCCTCCCTGTGGTGCTTTGGCTTTTAGGAGCAAACACACACATTTCCCTGGTGGTCTCCAGAAAAATACACAAAGAATATTTTTTATTTTTTCTTTCCCTTCCCCATCCTTTGTGAATTATGGAGTAGTAAGCACAATTTTAAATACAGCTCTGCAGACAGTGAGATACAGTTCCACTCTGTGCAAGATGAATTGAAGCTCATTTATGAAAGTACATCTAAAAATGCCAAGGGAGTAGACTTATCAAAGAGATGACATCAAGTTGTCACTCATCCTTCGTACACGCACCTGTGATTGAGAAAAGTGTTTTCTTTAATATAACTTGATATTTGAAGAGAACATGACAAAATGAAGTCCCATCCCTTCATCATTTGCATTATGCCTTAGGGGGACAAAGCTGATCTAAGGCATTTTGATTTATGCCTATTAGTGAAGCTGTACCTACAGATGATCAAAAGGCTCATTCTGATTTCTATAAAATAGTCAATATCACAATTAGGGAAACATATTAGGTGTAATTAAATTACAGCTATAAATGACATAGAATGGAGATATTTCATGATAAATATCATTTGATATACCAGCCTTTTTACAGAATTCATCTCATCCATCCTCCTTCTAAAGACAGATCCTAACTACAGGATATGAAAAATGATGCACATGGAAAAGAGCCTTAGAGCCAACCCAGCAACCTCTTGTGCTTTCCCACCTGGCACTGGACAAGGTTTACAGTGGAAGGGCAGGCATAAAGAAAGCACCTTTTGTCTTTATTTCAACCATGAGCATCTTTTGCAAGCCAAGAAGTGGTAGAGGTGAGCAGGGAGGGAACACAGGACAATCCATGCCATGGGAACCCAGCAGAGCTCAATGTTCATTTACAAGAGTCAGGGGGTATTTATATGCAAAAAAACCCTTGGGATGGCACAGAGGCAAGGAAAGAAAACACTGCAAGAAGTTAATTCCTCACATTCTACATGCCAAAGACATATGCAATTAGAAATATCAATCTCATCATGTGCAATGAACTCGGGAACTCTCAGGTCAGAAGTGCCCAAAGTCAGCCAGGAATGCAGCAAACCCAGCTGCAAAATCCTGAGTGTGTCTGCCTGCAGTGATTAGTGATTACCTGTGCAACACCTACAGCCTTTCAGTTCCTTTCAGGAGCTAAAATGTGGAAATTATTTCCACATGGAGAAAATCCTACTTAACCAGTGACATGAGGGCACGAGAGCAAACATGAGAACTGCAATTATGTTTGACCTGTGCTCTGCCTAGTCTGTTGTGCTCCCTGGATGCTGCAAGCACCACATCCTTGGGCTAGCTGTGAGTAGCTTCCAGCGAAATAAAAACCTAAAATTGTGCTAAATCCCATTACTGAAGGAGTTCTTGCTACCTTCACCCTTGATAGGCAGATCACTGTAAATACACATTGTATAATCCTTGCTCCTCAGGACCTCCTTTCCCCTTCCCAAAGCCTATGGAATGTGACTGGAGGCAGGTTGCAAAGCACTGAGCCAGCTGCCTGCCATGCTGGGAAGTATCACTTCCAATTTCAGCAGTCAGGATCCTTCTGTCAGCTCTCATGTCATTTTTAGGCTGCAGCTTTTCCTAGGCATAAAAATCATCTTTTTGTTCCTGTAGGAGAAGACGAGTGCTGGGAAGCAGCCGGGCACCTGACTTCTTTAGGGCTGCCCATCCACAGCCACTGGCTGGGTCAGATCAGTCACAGGGAGCACCTGGGTGACTGAAATCAATTCATACACAGAGAGCACTGTGAAAAAATCATCCAAGAGAAGCTCAGAGCCGGCTTGGAGAGCCTTGGTGGAAAAGGACAATCTGCAGTGTGGCCAGGCCTTTGAGAACCATCTGAAACAAGATCCCTCACTCAGGCTGCAGCTGAGCAAGGGTGAACATTTAATTGTAATTGTTTTGACTTCAGTGAAAGTGCTCATCTGTTCAGCATTAGACATCTGCTTAATTTCCTGAATGGATTGAGTCCTACAGAGCTAAACATCCAGGAGTGACAAATGCTGGTTCAGGTGTGGGATTGTGCCGCTCTGAGACAGATGTTCCTAAACCACCGCATGCATCAAAGTCAGCGGCACTAAAAGAGGGCTGAATTTAGCCTTGTTCCTATGTTTATCCATCCTGCAGCATTATGTGTTTTCCTTTCCCTCATTTTTGCATTCTACTGTCTCACTTCAGTACAAACTGTATGAGACAGAGGCTCCTGGGGGAGCAGCTGGAGATTTGAAATTCACATCACTGTTCCCCTTAAGCCTGTCAGATGATCAGATAGCCGAGGAAGTGCTAATAGCTTATGCTCTGGTGAAATATGTTTTTCTGTACATGATTACCTTTGTATTTTGTTCCCCTTATCCCTGATTGTCAGCATTTTAATTAAAAGTAGAGGTGTGAGAACATGGGAAAACCTGTCTGCAGAACAAGGCTGACTTTGATTTAAGTTAGTGTACTAAGTTTGTAAATGTGGAACCCAATTTTCTGCTGCTGTCATCTGTCTGGAGAGACACCATGGAGCTGGATGCCAAGAATTCACTTTGCTTCCTGAGGCCCCTGTGTCTCTCCAGAGGGGCAGAACAGGGGTACAGAGCAAGTAACCCTCCATGGAATTTTCCAAAGGTGCTTTGAGCTGCTATTGCTGTTCTGACTAAAAGTTTCTGTCCCTACTATAGCACTGGGAGACCATTTGATGCCAAATCAGCTCTTCAGCATCTCCACAGCTCCAGTGCTCAAAGGCTCTGTCTCATCAGCTTTATGGCTGGATTTAGGAGATTAATATCCACAGGCTTTGTCCTTAAGGGAATTCTGACCTTGCAGACAACACAATAGGCAGTGTGCCTAATTTCTCAACTGCTCCAGTTCAGACCTCCATATTTTGGTGCAAATTAATCCAGTGGTGGGTATGGAACACATCTGTGTGAATTCAGTCACCTCTGCCAGCTGCAGAGGGAAGTCAAGGGCAGCAGCAGAGAGGAGCCTCTGCAGTGAGCACAACTTGAGTCCCTGTCAGCCCTGGCTGAAGAACTGGCCCGGCTGCCATGGGGCAAACCCATCCCTCCTGTGCAGGGAGAGGGGGAAAGGCATCCCTCCTGTGCAGGAAGAGGGGCAAAACCTCCCCTCCTGTGCAGGGAGAGGGGGAAACCCTCCCCTCCTGTGCAGGGAGAGGGGCAAAGCCATCCCTCTTGTGCAGGGAGAGGGGCAAAGCCATCCCTCCTGTGCAGGGAGAGGGGCAAAGCCATCCCTCCTGTGCAGGGAGAGTGCTGCTGAAGGCCAGAGAGCAAAGGGCAAAGAATGGAACTCTTCATCTGTACTTGTGAGTGTTCTGCCAGCTCTGGTGGCACCTGACTGCCAATCCCCAGCAGCCCTGGCCCTGGCAGGCTTGGCCTGTCCAAAGCTGTGTCTAAGCACACTCATAATCCAGAATTAGATCCTTTCCATGTGCCCTGGGAAGCCTGACTGGTAGGAGCCACAGTTCTGTCCTGGATTCAGCTTTGTGTAACTCACACACTTCCTAAGATGAAAATTTTCCTCTGGAGTTACAGTGAGGTTTTCTAAAAGTAGCCAATCTCTAGTGGGGACTGTAAAATAGAAATTGTGAAAGAAAGAGAAATCTTTATGTTTTTCCTTGTTGTAAAGTACTTGGGATGGTTAATTTATTCTTCTTGGGATTTTTATGATCAAAAATACCTGTTTTGATGATAAAAAATTAGCACTTCATCACAAGAAGAAAATCTACTATTTTATCATAAATCAGTGTGAAGATTACATTTTGGTGGGATTTTTTAGGTGGAAACATGCTGTGAACCAATGTACCAGGGCACATATCTGATTGTTGAGGTGACACAATCATTTGACAGAAAAAATTACAAGATGAAAGGAAGTAAAACAATATGATAAAGATGAAAGATGATGCAGCAGTAATACCATGAGGAAAGAAGTGAGCATGAAATAATAGCGTTAGCACACAAGAAAATACAGTGTGATGGAAAAGAATTAGCCTGACCTGGTTCCTGATGCTGCTGCATAGGAAGAACTGTTATGAAGATATATTACAGAGACTAAAAACAATGTTGGATTACTCAGAATAGGACACAAAAATGGACAAAGCAGAAAAATGCTGCCACACACTGCAAAAAAGACAAAGTGTTTTGATATTTATATTTTAATGATCTCATTCTGATTCTGTGGAGCTCACGTCAATAGCAGTGGTCAGATGGACACTTATTGAAATATTCATTTAATAGAAATAACCTGAAGGTCTCCCCAGGGACAGAGGGAGGCAGGAGAAATTCCCTGTGCTAAAGCCCTGCTCCCAGGGCTGGTTGGAGCAGGATTGGTGCCTGGCTGGGATTTGGGGTCATCAGGAAGGGCCTGCCCCACTCATGGTGAGCAAATCCAAGATGTGCTTTATTTTGTGCTTTATTTCACTGTCAGCTGCCACTGACAGCAAACCCCAGCACCTCTGCTGTGCTCATACACTGCCACATTTGAGGTGAAATCACTGAAGTTTGGACAAATCTATGTTTCAGATTGACTTTTAGGGTGCTGTGTTTCTTTCTGTGGCAGGAAAGTAGGTTGCTGATATTCTTGGTTCATCTTTGCTCACAGAGGTAAAATTAGAGGCCTTGAGATTCCTGCTGGTAGAACAAGCTCTCAATTTCTCACTGTCGAAATTCAATCTGATTTCTATCTTTTTTACTAAAAAGCTGTCAACAGAAAATAAGCAATTCCCATCAAAGAGCTATATTAGTTTCTGAGGCATATACATTTGGCTGGTGAATGAGGAAAACCTTGAAGTAATTTAATTTTTTTTTAAATTTTCATTTGCATTTCTTAGCAAACAAAGCAAAAATATTAATATAACACAACTATATAATACATACATAAAATATATAATAAAATATTAATAGAACTATAACTAATTCAAAAGAAAAGAATCAAAAGGAGAGAGGCTGATTCACTTCTAGACCACTAATAACTTTTTTTCTTACTGTGGCCCTGGGTCTGATTTTCTCCTCCTCATGCTGGTGTAACTCTGCCATCCTGGTTATCCTTTATCTACTGTGGTGGAAGCAGGAAGGCAGCACATATTTGCAGTGAAGAACATATAATTAAAATCAAACCCAGAAGCTCTCTTTACAGTATGCAATAAAATGAGAGCTATCAGGAGCCAGTGGGACTGTCTTGATATGCCAACAATATAACCCCACTTTTCATATGTGGAATAGCAGCTTTCAAATGCAGAGACTACATAAATTAGATTTCAGGTGCGTTTTTTGCATTTGCCAGTCACATTTTGAAACCTGATTTACGTTTTATTTATAAAGAAATGTTGAAAAATATGTAATATTTTCAACTGTTCAAAATCAGAAAAGAATGGTGGATTTCCCACTGCAGTTTCTGCGTTACTCAGTTTATTAAGGGAATCTTAAAAGTGGACAATTTTTAGTTTGGAGTTAAATCCACACTGCGAAGTCCCCTTCAGCTTTCTCACACCTTTGAGAATAACACCTGAAGTGCTTATTTCTCCCTCTTTTTTGACAGATATTCAAGCAAAAAATCTTGTTAGAGATTAGAGTTCTGTGGTCATTTAAGATTTTCTATTTCTTTGTTACACAAATTTATTTCCAGCTTTTTTTTCCTGTGGCAGCTGAGCCTTTACTCCAGCTGCCCTTCTGATAGATTTGCCATAGGCTTGAGACCCTCCTTACAGGGACAGAGAGCCCAGGGAGAGCCCAGCCTGTCCCTAAAACCCAAAAGAACCACAAAACCCAGCCCTGACCTTTAAGAGTTGTCTGTTTATTGTTTTCTCACAGTCTCTGTTCTTGCTCATTTTTTTACTCCTCTTGGATTCTTCATAAGAACTTCGCTCACAATTCTTCCTTCCATAGCTTTTACTGCTCAGAATTATCAAGATAGCCTAATTAACTTCCATTCCATGGGTTTTGTTTGCAATATAAAAGATGAATGAAAGAGAATGATAGTGTTCCAGCTAAATATAAAAGTCCAGCTGCAGTGGAGAGCATGAAATCCTTAAAAAAACCTGCAAGAATTCCAATGCTACAGAGCATTTCCCTGTGCAAGCCCTGGATCCCACCACCTACAAAGAAAAAAAAAACCCTAAGAACAAGTGAACAAACAATGAAATAAATTAAAAATAGAGAGGAGATGTAACATGATACTTGATGAGAGGAGGGCAAAAAACAAGCAGAAATTTGGAGTTTGTTCTGAGACCCTTCAGAGCAGAACATTGTCTGAGGAGAAGCAAGGAAGAGAACAGAGAGCAAATAAAGATTCCAGTATTAAATTCAGTGCCTTCTCCCATGGGCTACCCTGGATGCTTGCAATGCACAGGGGATATTTACTGTGCAGCATTTAATGGCACTTAAAATCATGCTTTCTCCCATGGTGTGTTGGGAAGTGCCCACTGTATATTGGAAAACCTGTAGGAGAAGGAGATTTATCCACAGCTGCTAATGGCTTTCTTTTGCTCTCCCTGAGATTCTTTATTCAGCCAAATATATTGCTTTCTACCTGAAAAATATTTATCAGAATGGAAAGACACACTAGGAAGCTTCTTCCCAGGAGGGATTAAATGACCACAAATCACACAACTTTCAGGAAAAAATGTAGAGCTCTGTAATTTGTCCTAGCTTTTTTTTTATAAGTAAATCAACAAGAAAAGAAGAGCTGAGAAAGGAAACAGAAATTCTTGATATTTATCACACAAATATTTAAGGCATTTCCTGATCTAACAGGTTATTACTACAGAGACAAATAAGCTGAAGTGCTGCATACAGAAAAGTTTAAGTGAATTGAAATATTTCAGTGAATTCTACTGTTTTTTAAGAGAACAGGTGCTGTGTTAAGATTCAGGACAAGAATGTATGAGATCTGAAATCAGGTTTGTGCCGTGTCCCAGAATGTCTGTGTGGCTTCAAGCAAGTCCCTTTGAAGCAGATTTCAAAGCTGCTTACACACCTAAAGAAACAAATCGAGGTGTGAGTCCTTCAGGTAGGAGATGGACATTCTCATGCATTTGAAAATCCCACTTGGCACCACAGCAGCCATTTGACTCTGTAAGTCTCCAGTAGTCTGTAAAAAATTCAGTCCTTAATCCCTCTTCACCTCAGTGGTTAAACAGGAGCAGCAGCATTTTCTTTCCTGTCCAGTCTATTTAATTTGCAGCTTAAATCACCTGAAATCAGCTTAACGCAGGGTTCTTCCAGTAACTGCAGCTATGTCCTCCAGCCTTCTCCATAAAACAGCAATGAATAATCACCTGCATTCTCAGGAGTCACAACATTCCAGCATCCTGGGCTGCAGTACAGGATTGGGGTCTGGTGAGAGGACAGTGAGTGGTGTAAAGCACAAGCAGCTCCAGATCTGTTCTTATGCAAAGAAAGGGCTTTGCTTCCTGATGTCACCAGAAAAATTAAGGGTAGTGAGGGATGAGAGTGTGTAAAGGTGAAGTGGTGGGAGGGCAGAAAAGTCACTTATTTTTTAAAGTTTCAGAAGAAAATAATTTCAATTTTGCACTGAAATCAAAGTTTACTGTGGGAAACCTTGCAGAAAATCCAGGCAAAAATGCAAAGAGGCAATAATTCTCCCTGCTAACTCGTGGCTCTCTTTTTGTACCTGAGCATTGTGTGTTGCTGGGGATGGGCTGGGAGAAGGGAGGGAGGGCAGAGCCTCGCAGCCAGGCTGCAGGAGGTGACCCTGGGGACTGGGATGGGCAGGATGATGGAGGGAAAGCAGGGCAGAAAAAATACCCTTGGCACCAGGAGTCCCCTGCCACACACAGCTCAGAACAGGCTCTCACACCTGGGGACCAGCAGGATCCTGAGGGTGTCAGAGCTGGGAGGAAACCTGAGCCCAGAGGAAAGAAAACTCAGAGAACTCGGAAAATGATAACCCTGAAAATGCATAGGAAAAGCTAAACAATACAAGATGCTGTGGTAAACAAACTTAAAATATGAACAAAAATGCAGAAAAGAAATGGAAAGGCGGCTCTAAACTCACAAAGCAGTTGGGAATGTTGAACAGCTGCACTTATCAATACTCTGCTCAGTTCTAGATATCTGAAAAGCAAGATTTTCCTTTGCCCAGGACACAAAGCACCACACTGATACTGTTTTCTGTAATATTTTTTTGTCTCGATTGCTGCAGCTGATCTCAACCCTTTCTAGTGTTAGTGATAAGAATCCAATCTCCCAGCTGGATGTCCCACATGCTGGGACTGCCATCTTCCCATTACATTGCCCAGACAGCCAGAGCCCCACAGCAAATTCCTTTACTTTTGAATATGGGGAGCTGTCTACCTCCTTAAACCCTCCAGAGAAGGGTAGAAAAAGCCTTTTTTATGATACCCTCATGGGTTTGATGAATATTCCAACAAGCCAGAGCTTTTATTCTCACAGCACCAAGGTGAGGCTGAGGCACACTAATATTCCTTCAGAATTTACAGACTAAGAGGCACAGCACAGACAGACCCAGGGAATTTGTCTGCATGATAAGGGTGAATATTCCTGAGCCCTGAACTGGTATCAGAAGAGACATTCTGGTCTCAGAGCCACTAAGTTGTGCTGCTCTGGGATTTCCAGATCAAGACATGTGCTTGGGATCAGGGGACCCGAGGCTTTGAGCTGTCTGCTCCTGCCTACACTGACAGATCTTCATCAGCCTCCTCAAGGTCAGCAAGGACCTGTGGCACAAATTCCTCCTAGAAATCAAGCTTTTTGTTTCCCCCCTCAGGGAGCTGTAAAAATACAAACAGAGAGAAAAGATACTTTCATTTCATGCAAATATTTTATGTTTTCTTCCTTACTCCTCAATTCTTTCTGCTGTACTACTGCAAGTTACAATTAATGAGAAATTTGTGCCATCATTTCACAGAGTTTCAGCTGCCTGGATCTCTGCATTAAATTCCATTGCCCCAGTCACTGTCACGTCTCTTGTCATCCTACTTTCACTACTTGAAAACAAAGACATAAACAGAAATATTCTTTTTTTTGCAGATTAAAAAAAAAAAATGGAGTGTTTGTGGAACTAAAATAAAAACTGTAGCAGATTGGTTATTTTGATTAGTTTAGAAGGAGTAGAGTTGGCCACAATCAAACAGCAAATAAGGCAGAGCTCTGCAGGGCAGAAGACAAATGAAGAAACAGTGGTGTGTTAAATGAAGAGATGTCACTCAAAGCACGTTATGCAAACTATTTAAAATAATTAATAGATTTTCTCAGAAAACTTGAGAAAGAATTGATTGGACATATTAAGAGATGAAATTGATTAAATTTATTTTGATTAATTTACTCAAGCCCCTTAGTTCTTTACTAATTGATGATTATTTTTCAGACTGTCTGGAAATAGACATAGCCTGAAGAAGGCAGAAAAAAATAATAAAAGCCACAACTGCAGTGGCATTAAATAGGCCACAAATGAAACAGCTCACTGTAACAGTCCAGAGCACAGATTTACACTCAGTGAATGTAAGTGAAAGTGAAAAAAATTCCAATCAAGTTGGATTTCAGAAAACAGAACAGTTCCAAACCTTATTAGGGTCTGTGTTTTAAAAGCTTTTTCGGCAGCACCCACCATTAGAAGCAGCTAGCAGCTTGAAAGGACTGAAAAGTGCATTTTCCCCCCTGAAACTAATGCTGGAAGTTTTCATCTTTCCTGACTTATACAGAATTTATTTGAGACACACAGATCCCTCAGTGAAGTTCCCATGTCAGATTCCAGTTGGGCTCTGTGAACGCTGCATCATTAGTGCAATATTAGCAATAATCCACTGATGTAGAAAAAATTTTAGACCACAGATGGACAGTGGACTGCAATACATTTTAGGAATCATTACTTTTATCAGCAGTGTTCATTTTTGGGGATTCAAGTTCCAAAATAGGAATTATGATGGTAATTTGAGCCAGGACAGAGAAAGCATCATTTGTGACTAAGAAATGGATATTTTTGGGAAGCAAGGCATGGCTTGGTTTTAATCAGGCTGTCCATTATGCCCCTTCCTTAAGAAAAACAAGATACTACACTAAGAAACTTAAAAAATGAGTGCACAAATGCTGGAAAACCCCCACTGAGTGAGTAGGAATGAGTAAGAAAATGTCCTGCTCTGAGGACACACCACCAGAGATCTCACAGGGATTTGCTCCAGGTCTAACACAATTCAGGGTATTTATTGACACATTGGTGCAAAATAATATAAAGTACACTGAATATTGTGGCTGCTGGAAAGTACTTTGGACAACAGGCTCAGAACTCTTGATGATTTTGACCTTACTAAATTGGAGAGACAGCCTGGAGTCAGTAAGATGAAATTCAGTAAACACAAGTACAGAAAGTACAAAATGTTCTACTGAGGAAGGCAAAATAAACTTGTAATTACAAAACTGGGGATTAAGTGGCTGGGGCTGGAACTCGCCACAAACTGTTTCTGGCTGACCAAAGTAACACTTTGGGTAAAAAAAGGAAGGAAAATCTAAATGAGAGATGTAATTAAGAGACACTCCTTCAGAACACCAGTGAGATAATTATTGCACTTTGTAGGCTGGAGGCATCCTTGTCTAGAAGAGCTGGTCTTCACACCAGGCGACATGGAGCCAAATTAAAGAGGCTCCTGAGGATAATAACTAAAACTGCTAGGATCTTAGAAAATACTGCTTATCTTAAAAGGTTAAAATAATTGGATTTGTCTGAACCAGAAAAGATGGAGGGGGACCATCCATTTTGTCTTCAAAAGTCAGGTTATTATAAAGGAGATGGAGATCGGTTGCTCTCTAGCTAAACTGAACTTTAGATGAGAAGAAATAGGTTTAATTTTCATCACAGCAAATCTAGGTTGGATATTAGGAGAACTGTGGGAACTGTTAAGAGCAGGTAAGCATTACCTGAGAGACCAGGAAATCCTCTTTATGGAAATATTTTTAAAGAAATCTAAGGAGTATTCTTTAGCAAAGATCTAGATTTACAAGATTTTCATCAGACGAGAGACAGAATGAGACAAATTAAATTACTTTTGTTTCTGAACTCCTACAGCTCTTCACAGGTGAGAATTCTGTTGCATTTAAAGAGGCTCAAAGCAATCCCACTGATGCTGACAGGATCAACATCACTGTATTATTTTGCTACAGGTCTGGCCCTTTTTCCTAACCTATACACTATTTTAATAGGTTTTCCAAAAAAGATGCCAAATTCCTTTCCTGTACTTTATAATGACAAATCCTTGGCATTAGCACTAATGAAAAACTGGTGTAAGAGAAAGAGAACCGAGATCCACTCCATCTCCAAACAAACACTACAGACACTAATTCAGAATTCACAAACCTCCCAATCTTGTCTTAAAACATAAGATCATAAATGTGTGAACAGCGCAGAAATAGTGCTGTGCTGATCACAAATGCATCATCCAATTCTCCCCCAGCAGAACAGAAGGCATCTCTTAGCCAGGACAATTGAAAAGGCTGCAACTTGTGAATAAAATCTTAGAAAAGGTTGGCACATGTCTGTCTTCCCTCTTCTTGACCTCCTTGCAGCTGCATCTGCTGCCTCATTAATTCCACTGGTTCTGTTGTACTCGGTGATAAATTCAGTCAATAAGGTCAGGAAGGTCAATATCTTTGTGTGGCAAAGACACAAACCAGATTTCCATCTCCATTGTAGCTGATGACAATATTTCCAATGACTTAAAAAAAATTCTCTGACAATCATCTACATCTGTGGGGCCTGGCCTGAAATTTGCATTTTTGACCATGCATTGATGTAAATGTATTGCATTGTTTTCCTGGGTAAAGTAAAATCCCCTTTCTAGCAACACTTCTGTCAAGAGTATCCTGTGCAATTTATTTTAAATTATTTAGAGAGCTTGTGAGTATCCCAAAGGACAAAACACAAATATCTTCCTTTCTGGGGCTGACGTGCTCCACACTGACCTGTCACACCGATTCTTTTCTTTCCTTCTTGTCAAACACTGACTGAAAAGGTTTTTCATTTGTTTGTGTTGCAGAAGGGAAGGAGATGAAGAGGACGATTCTGAAAATGTTTCTGTATTTTTCCAGCATGACAAAGATTTGCTCTTTGTAGATTGCAGATTATTGATAAATACAAGCAAAGGGTTCAAATGTTGTGATGCTAATTGTTTGTGAACAATAATAAAAATAAAATAAAATAAAATAATTTTATTAATTATATCATTATATTATTATATAAATTAAATATTATAAAAATATAAAACATAAAATATTTTATAAATATAAAATATTTAAAATTATATAAATATTATATTACTGTTATATAAACAGTACAGCTGAGTAAAAGATGGATGTTACCAATCATGCTTCCCAATATTGGAAAAGACATTTAATGCAAACTATAGGAAGAGAAGCCAAAATAAATTCACTACATATTGGAGTTGTTATTTTCCAGTGGTCTCAATCCAGGATGCTCTCAGGTAGGTCTACTGAAACACCCACTGTTTTAAAAGGAAAATAAACCATACTTTCTCAGAATGTGACAGCCATTAATATTAACTTGCAGTGTTACTTCTGGAGAAAAAAAAAACCAAAAACCTTGTTTCATAATCTCTGTGACCTTTCCCTACTAACATTAGTATTCTTGATAAAGTCTAAATACTAGCTGCTACACATAAATACTGTGATATTTCTTCACTGTTATGATAGACAGTTTCCCAATTGAGCATCCAGAGGTGAACAGGCTGGTACATGTTTTATGCATAAGATTATACCTAGAAAACATAAGAACTCCATGGGATATCTGAAAAAGAGAATAAAGACTAAATGCTGCATTGTCTTGGCTTTTTTGCCTCCTTTACAAAAGCTCAGAACGTGATATTAAGAATGACTTGTTTCCTGCAGACCCATGAAATATGAAATCATGAATATAAACCAGAAAAAGAAAATAAACCCACAAAAATACCCCAAAACCAACAACAACAACAAAAAAACCCAACTATCACCACTGTGGAAATTGAGGTGTGAGGGCAGGCAAGGGATGGGTGTGGGGATGTTGCACATTCTTTGTGATACTTCAGAAAAAATTACCAAATTGGAGTGGATCTGCCCCAAAAAAATAAATAAAAAAGAGGTTAAGTAAGAGCTCGTGTACCTCTGAGCTGCCACAGACATCAATGTTATCTTTTAATGCTATCACTCAGTCGAGGGGGTTGTGTCCAGTCCTGGCAGAGGATCCCAGAGGTGATGTTGGAGTGTTGGCTGCTCAGGGAGGTTCTCAACAGGCATCAGCTGTGCCTGGCTGCAGAGCAAACAGAAAACATCCCATGGATTGTGGTATATCATCATCAAGGAAGAAAAGTTCAGGTGCTCACATGAGAATAGCCGTAGAACCTGGGGTAGCTGTCTTTATAGATTTAAACAGATCCAGCATCCCATCCCAAACACTGAGCTGAAGCAGCACAGGGAAAGTTCACCAGCAGGGCACGGGGAAAACATAGAAATACAAGGGAAAATATGCCAAAACTCTAAGTGAAAAAGCAAATTCACTGACAGAATGCAAAAGAGGACCTATTGATACTGTGGAGGGAAAATATGATAATGGAAAATGCCCTGCGTAAGAGGTCATAAGCAATAATTGTAGCAAGAGAAAACATCGTGTTAAAGGTTGGAGATGAAAAAAACAAAGTACAAAGGCATCATATCAAGGAAGCAGGCGGTGACTCAGGGGGTGAGATTTTGCATGTCCAACATAAAGGCAGCACAAAAATAAATAAATGGTTTATAAAGCTCAGGCTGGCATAAGATTCAAGGGCAGGCACAGAAACAACCAGAAAACTGAATGCCAATGAAGAAGGAGAGCATCAGAGATTCTGCTGGCCTGGAAAGTCTCACTTACCCTTAAATAAGGAGGAAAAACCCAAACAAATAACCAAGGCAAAACTGCACTGACCTGCCCCAAATTAAAATTCAACTGGTGCACAGACGTAATGCACAGGATAATGTAAATTATAATCAGAATACAAAAGTATAGTACATCAAGATCAAGGTGTGGACTGCAAAAATGAGACCCAGCTACGTGCTCAAAGAAGTGAACTTAAGAACCTAAAGAAATTATTAATAAAGTACAAGAAAGCCCAAAACACAAATAACTCAGAGCAGGCAAATTTCTGTGGTATCCCTATGGCAAAGCTGTTAAAAATTACCAAGCTGTATTTGAAAGACTGGGACAATTTCCAAGGATGTTACACCTGGAAATAAATAAAACAACTCAGTCTGTACAACATCTGTCTTGCAGAACACCCACTAAAAAACCAAACATTATAAAACCAAACAAAAATAAAAAATAAAAGCATTAAAAAACCAAACAAAATAGTGGAAGCAATAAAGAAAATGAGGGGAAAAACCCCTAACCAGCCTTTCCATCATTGCTAAACAAGTAATGAGGCAGTCACTGAGGGCTCTGGGCAAGCTGGGAATTCACAAAGGTCCAAGGAAATTAAACAAAGTGCTAAGAGGAGATAATTACCACATACATCTGCAAAACCCTGCTTGGTTTAACAAAGCCTACCAGGCTTTGAAGGTAGGTGTTATCTGGATTAGGAGCACAGTGACCTCTCCACACACCAGCAGAGAGAGTGTTCCTGTGGTGGGTAATAAAACACTCAGCTCTCCAAACTATGGAAGAAAGACAAGGATGGATCAGAGAGCCCCACACAGACAACAGGTCCTCAATGCAACCTCCTTGTACCTTTTGGAAGAATGAGTCAAGAATAAGGACCTAAATCAGGTTAAATGAAAATTGCAAGAAAACAGAATATAATTTGTGGCTTTGCAAAGATTGTTAATACATCCCTAAACAAGCAAACAAACACTAAAACCAAAAAAAAAAACAAACCAAGAACTGAGCAATCATACTGAAGAATTCAAGTCAGTTTCTCACCTGTTTGTGTTTGGGCCATTTTCTGGTCAAAAATTCAAGTTATCTTAGTGTTCACTTTGTACAGTAACAACTTACTGAGATACAGACTGAAGAAGGGGAACCAATACATGGAATACCTGAAAAAGAGAGGCTGCAGCAGTTGTTTGTAATTAAGATCAGTATTTCCCACAAATTTCCTAGTGAAAGCTTCAGTCTGACTGCTAAGAACAGAGAATCTTAGGGGCAGAAAATGATATAATTTTCAGTGCCTTGAGCACATTCCTCCACTTTGCCTCCCTGGGGGTTTGGCTGCCTGGGCTCAAGGCCAGATGAAATAATGCAGCTGTGTGGCCTGAAAAAGCAAACCAGAAAGTTTGGGTTCCCTTAGGAGCTGCTTGGAAACTCAGTCTGTCCTCCTTGGTCTCTGCATGGGCTACTCTGCAGCCATGGCCCCAGGGTGACCCTGGCCTCAGGGTGGCTTTCCATGACTTCTGTAGGCTTGTGTGATGTTCTGGACTCCTGACTGAGCTGTCCCTGTCCCTGGGCTGCTCTGTCCCCTGCCCAGGCACTGTGGGACTCTCCAGTTCCACCCTGTCCCTGCCTGTCCTGCTGGCACTCACTGCTATCAGCACTGTGAGAATGCTTTGGTGACCACACTAAAGGATTCTCAAAATCTCCAGCTGGATCTACTGAAATCTCATGAATTAGGTTTAGAAACATGCATTTCCAGGAAGGATTCAATTTCTATTTGGCTGCCTGCTTATCCTGAGCAGAACAGCACTGTGAGATCAACAGACAGACAAATCTCTGGAAGCACTGTCCAAATCAATTGTACACCAGGCTCAAGACAGGGCTTGGAAAGAATCCAGGAATCCACTACAGACAAAGATTTACGTGTGCTGTGATCCATCATCCTGCTCAAACTGCCAAGCACGGTCAGAGCAGCTCCACCTGCCACCAGACAGCATCAGAATCACTGGGATTATCTGGACATATAAATTGCTTCAAATAAATGGGCAGAAAAATCAGAATCCTGCTTGCATGTCGCCAAGTACATGGCTGCTCCCAGGAACACAGGGATCTAGAACAAAGTGTTCTATCCAGAAGGCCAGACATGTTGGACTAAGATAAATAACTGTGTGAGGTCTGGCTGCTGGATTTGGTACTTATGAAAAAAATGCAAGCCAAATGGCTCAAAGAAACAAAATACTTTTGTAGCACAAGAACCCAGACTTTAATGGGAACATTTTTTTCCCCCCTTGGAACTAACCACATGCAAAATATCTCATTATTATAGACAAGTCAGAATTTTTCAAAGTAGATGAAGTGGCAGACGTGATGGCAATGATAGTCACTGGCAAAGCAATGCTGTGTGCCAGTATTTTGATGGAAGAGCTGCGTTTGCTTGTAGTGCCCTCTTGCAATCTCTCCATAGATAAAAATTGGGGTTCATCATTATCATAATTTCCATAATCACCCTGTCAAAAACAAAGCTGCACCAGTGTTACAGTTTCAGACCTCCCAGTAAGGAGCTGTGCTAAAAACCTTACTCCAGGCCAGAACAAATCATTCAGGAGGGGCAGGAGAGCCCCACAGAAGGGCCAGTGAATATCCTGATGTTGAGATGCTTGTGCATGATAACACAGGTGGTGCCACTAGAGCTCCTGAGAGCTGAAGGGTTAAACACCCAAAGGAGGGAGGGACATGCTAACAGCAAATTCTGATATCAGAAACTAAAGACAGCTAAAAAGACTTTGTAGGAATCCCAAGCACAGAAAGTTCTCAAGATCTTGTGAGTGCAAGCTCAAACATAGAAATAAACACAGGGTTCAACCAGAGACCTTGGAAAAGGCTTGCAGATTTAAAGCCATAAGCAAGAATGAGAGTTTTAAAAGAAAGATATTAAGCTAAAGAGTGGAAAGTTTTAAGGTTTTGAAGTTAAAGATATAGAAGTAATTATAAAGGTAATAAGAAGTTTAAGGTATAACAACTACTTTTGTATGTCATTGTGTGATTGGTTAAGAATGTCCACACTGTAGCAAATTCTTATTACACAAAATAATTAGCTATTAGGTGTAAAAGTATAAACATGCTTTTGTGGCTTTAGTTTATTGGCTAATTAACCTTTAAAAGACCTTGTAACCTGTGGTCTTGTGACCACTGACCATGAACATCTAGTGAATAAGGTGAAGATGTACTTGCTCCTTCATGAGACTGTAGAAGAAAAATCTGCCTCGCAAAATCCCTGATAGACTTGATATCAGGTTTGGATCAAAGTGCTCCTTATTTACACAGCTCTGTGGTGGGGTAACTCCAGCTCCCCCCAGACCAGACAGACTGAGCCAGGGGCTGATCCTCCCAGGGAACAGGAGAGCACCTGAGTTCCAAAGCTGTTTGCTGCTTGTGAACACATCCATCCCCACAGTCCCAGGGCAGGAGCGGTGAGTCCCTTGCTCAGCCTCAGATCCTGTACTCAGTGTGGCTTTCAGCCCCTGCAGGCTTCCTTTGGGAGTTTGCCCTGCCCTGCTCAGGTCAGTCACTCTCCAAGGAGAGTGGAATACACTGTACGTTCCCTGTCCCTGGGACTGCAGCCACGCACCAGGGAGATACACTCAGCAATTCAGGATTTCCCAGTGGCAGTCAAATGCTGCAGAGTTAAAAGTTTCACACTGAGTCCTCCACTAGGGGTATGTGCAGTCTGCATACATTTTTAACTTAGAGAGGGAGGAGTAAAGCACCTTAAAATAAAATAATTAAAGGAGGCACTGAAATGCACAGAGATAAAGATAAAGCCAACAGGACTGTGAGAGATAATAGTTATCTGCAATAATAAACATTAAGTGAGAACAATTCATGATTTGTGATAACATTTAATGTGAGGATATGAATCAGATGAAAAGAGCACAGTTGAAAGATGGAAAACACACGCGGAGCTAGGCAGAAATAAAGAAAATATAAAGAGGCTTTTGTTATCTTCACCTTGTAATTGAGATAATGCTTGTCTTTAATGATCCACCCTTCGAGCAGCTCCTGCACTCAGCTGCAAGGCTGGAACAAAGACAGAATAACAGGGAGCTTTCTGGATATTCCTGGTGGGCACGGGGCTGTGCCAGACACTGCTGAGCCTGTTGCTTGCTGAGTCACACTGAGCTCCTCACTGTGTGCCTGCACTCTGGAACATTCAGCTGTGAATCCCAGCATCAGCCAGGGGTTCCAGATTTATTAGCCTAATAGTGTATTTCCTGATATTGTCAAAGTCTGACGTGTAAAGCAATTGATAAATTGATATTTGCACAGCTGAAAGGAAAGCAGGTAGGGCTGAGGCAGGGGTGTCCTATGAGCAAGGGTCAGAATCCTTGTGTTGATCCTGGCTGCTACAGGAGCACTCAGAAAGCAAAAAGAGCCAGTTTCTTTCCTACCTCAGAGGAATAATATTCAAAAGAAAAAAGAAATTGAAAGAGCCAATATACCAGAACTGTAAAGAAGACAACATGTTCATACTGGTTCCCTTGCAGCTGCTGACATTGCTTCACACAACATTTTCTAAACCTGTAGGAGCATCTTACAGATGAAAGAATTACAAGGGGAGGGAAAACAGAATGAAAACTTTAGCTTGAGATTAGTTATGAATATTTCATGGCCTTACTGAAAGGATATTTCAGGTGAGTCTCCATAGCAATCTGCTTTGTATCCGGTATCATTAAATCATTTCAAATTAATGGCTTGGTTAATGGAGCAGACATTAAATTTGCACTGAAAACTGGGGTGGGAGGGACCACTAATTTGCTGGAGCAATAAAAAATGGCAATACCAAACTGGACAAATGCTCCAAACAAGGTGCAATTTTTTGGTGGGGGGTGAGAACAAAGCTCTGCACAGAAGCAGGAGGAAGAGTAAAGCAGGAACCTGCTAGGAGAGAAAAAGCTGTGTGAAAATGCAGGTGTGTGGAGTGTCTGAGGATGTGCACAGGGTCAATAACAGCCCGGAGCTGTGCTGGGGATGCTCAGCAGCAATCCCTGGGCTGGAGATGCACAGAGCCCGGCTTCCCAGGGAAATGGAACGGGCTGCAGCTCTGGGGATGAGAGGGATGAGGAGAAGAGAGGACCAGCCTTCCCAGGAGGCAGCAGCTGTGAGGAAGGCACAGAGAAGGACTGGGGAGAGCAGCTGTGAGAGATGGAACAGGGAGCAGGGGGCTCAGAGTGCTGGAAGGACAGGGAAACAGCCTGGAGCAAACCCCCAGAGGAGAGTGCAGCGCTTCCACCTCTGGGCAGGGATAAAACAGGATGGGCAATCATCTCTAAAATAACAAAGACACAGACTGGCTTCCTGAGTTATTTCCAGCCCTCATTTTCCATTTCTTTACACCTCCCAGCAACTAAGTTTCCGTGACTTAAAAATCATAGTACCCTAGTGCTCTGTTCTCACACTTAAGCCTTTCTCTTCATATTCAAAAATGCTGTGACTTTCCATGACACTGACTGTGCACAAAGAACTTGTCATGAATATATATGGACAGGGAATTTTCTTATGAGTAGCACTGAAACATTAAAACTCATTCTTAGAAAATGTAAGTGTCCCTACCACTACTGGTTCTTGAGAAATCAAAGGGCAAAATGTAATTTCTCTTCACAGCACTTTTTAAGTGTCATTTTTACAGCAGGGAGTACAAGGCCATCATTTTCTTTAGAAAAAAACCCAATAACAAACCCTTAACGTGGATTTTTAAATTCAGTTTGGTGAAGGAAAAGGGGCAGGAGAAATGTCTTAATATGGACAGTAATCTCTATAAGGCCACGAAAGACATAAAATCCCATGCAAATGTAAGATTTAAATTATTTGGAAATAATTTTTTCTGCCTTTGGAATAAATAATTTAACTGAGAATAAGACACTTTGGAACCACTCATCTTTAGGTCCCTAAATATTTTTTTTAAATGCAATCACATATAATACAAATACTGTCAATATTCTATGAGGCACACAAAATTTAATGAGATTTTTTTCCATTTTTATTGGCCAAAGAATACAAATTTTCTGACTGCTCATAAACAAGTATTAACTTCAGTTGTGGGAGTTCTTCTATATAAAATAAAATAGTTGTTTCCATTAATTTTTCACATGCCTTCCATGCAGGATTTTTAACAATTCAGGTTTGTTTAAGAAGTAGCAAGGCAGAAGTCAGGATCCTTTTCTATTTCAAGAATGTTCCAAAGAGCCCATGGAAGTCAATGCCTTTGAAAATTCCTGTCTGTTTATTTGCTTTCTGGATGACAATTCTGTATTGTGAAAATATCTATATAGTCCTTTATTCACTGGTAAAATTTTACTTACACTTTAATTTAGAGTCTCCAGCAAGCATTTAACTCAAATTTAGCAAGCCAGATACTGCTTTTTAATTAAATATAAGATGATTGTTAAAAGGGAACTTACTGAGTATTTAGAAGATAAATCTAATAGTCTTATAATTAGCTCAAAATTACATAAGCAAGAAATGCCTAATCTCATTCTTAGTAGCACATGGACTTTGTAAGGAATTTGTAGATACTTAATTAACAGTTATCAAAATGGCCTGCAGCAAGACAGGTTTCTATTAATTGTTAAAATAGTGATATTTAATAAGCTTGTTAAATGATAATACACTTGGGACAACAGACTCATTTAGTATTTCAAGTATTCCATTGTTATTCCCTAATGTCTTTATCAATATTTCACATTGCTGTTTTGTTCTGTGTAACCACTGATTTTCCATTGTTTGTCAGGAGGTGCCACCCTCAGCAGCAGCAGCTCATGTCCCTTCAGCATTGCCAGTTCTTGTTCAGTTTTGCTGGTTCTGATCACAGCAGGTTCAGTTTCAGCTTTTGGGCAGGGGGCAAAGCCTCTCCAGCTCGTTTTTATGTGCAAACCTGCACTGTTCATCTCCCACGAGCAACTAACAGACAGGAGGGAACTGCTGGAAATCCTTCCCTTCCCTTGCTCCTATAAACAAAGTGGGTTTTTGGTGAAACTTAGTTTTTTGGCATGAGGAAATCTCTGAGTTTAACGAGTCTATGCTGACACAGAGTCATTCAGGAAGGCTTTGTTCTCCTCCCTAAGCCTGTTTACTCTCGCTCCTGGGATAACATTACCTAGAACACTTCCTCCTGCTGGAATTTTCTGCAGGATAACAAGGTCTAACAATTTTCTAGCAGTGTGGATGAGGATTACCTCAACTAAAGGCTGAGCTTATTACCAAATTAAAAAAAAAAATTAAAAAATTGATAGTATGATTTGATGATTGCATGACCAGATTTCTGAACCAGTGAAAGAACAGACCACTGTAAATCCCACAGTTCCCAGGCTAAGCTTTCCACTAAGAACCCCTAAAATGCTGTTTAGAAATAGGAAAAAGTTTGTTAATGCAAGAAATAGTAGCAGTATTTTTATGAAGTTAAACCAAAAAAACCCAGAACACCATTTTTTTAGAGTTCAAAAGTGTAGAAGTAACAACTCTACCACAAGTTTCTTAGAAGGACTTAGAAGAGAATATTTATAGGTAGTTTTTTCATTTACTCAAAAACGAAGGGATTTCTGCAGCTTCTCTTCAGTCCACAAATGAAAGGAATCATATCCATATAAAAGAGATTTGGAGGAAAACAATTGACCTATATAATCTTTTACAGTGAGAACTGGCTTCCAAATATATTTTCTTCAGAACGTCCTTGAGGATCCAAGCAGTGAGAAATTACTTTAACCCAAGTAACTCAGCGGAAAAGTAATTTTCTGCTTCCTTTTGGTTTGTGGATTCTTTTTGTTTGCTTGTTTATGAAAGAGTGGCAGCCTGGGGAGCAGGCACTGCCCCATGGCCCCTGGCCACGGGAGGTTAAATTAATGAGAGGAGTTAGAACCCTGAGATTACACATTGCACAGGGTGGGCCATGCATTACCCAGCAGGTTTAATTCTGATGGGCTCAGTTGCCATTGTTAACTCTGGTGATGGCTGCCCAAAGGGTCCTCACCTCTGCAGGGGCAGCAAAGGAGCATCTCCCCCTCTGCAGCAGGAATTGGCTTTCCAGGAGCCTTCACAACACCTGACAGCAGACTGCAGCCTGACAAATGCCAACAGCAGCACTGGACACCTTGTGGGTTAACCCAGGACAGGTGGAGAGACTGCCAGGATCATGGCTGGCTTTGCTCAGAGCAGCTGGAATTGCAGCCTCTGAAGAATAATTCCTCCTGTTCCCAGCTCAAGGAAGCTGCCTGTCCCAGCAGTGGATCACAGAGAACAATGCCTGTTCAGATTGCATATTGGTGTGTACACATCGCTGTAAATGGCATTTATTATCTCACAAGGAGCATGGGAGTCACTGATGTGATAATTCATTTAATTTGTTTAACCTGTTTAATATACTGAAGACACTGTACAAGTACTTGTCAGTCCATTAGCTGCTACAGTTCTAGGGGACACTTCATCTACATTTAAGCCTATTACTACCCTAAAATTTTGGACAGAAGTCCAACATTACAGACAGAAACCTTCTTCAGGCAACGCTTATAAAGGAAAAAATAAGTATATCCAGTAGCATCTGTGATAAATACAGTTGCAGCAAAGATAAAATGAATGTTTGGGGCAAGGGGAAAGGAGAGGCAAGGAATAAAGTCTGCCTTAAGTTTTTATTTCCTGGCTTTGGAATTTGACATCAAGAAAAATATAGGCAGAAGCTTAAATGTTGAATTTAACAATATTTTGGAGAATTAGTTTTATAGCTTTTAATAAATGTTTTAATGTTTACAATAGCTTGTGTCAATAGGAGCAAGAGCTTTGTGAAATAGCTTCTGAAGTTTTGCCCCAGAGGGGCAACTGATAGAGAAAATGAAATCTGAGTGGAAAGTATAGTTGCTGATGGAGAAGATTTTACCTGCAGAGGAGCACAGATACTGCCAAAGCAGATTTTATCTGCTTGCTAACAGAAAAGATTTTACCTGGTAGTGAAATGCAAGTATTGACAAAGAAGATTTCACTCATCAGCAGCTGAACCACTGCACAGTAGTAGCAGCAGTAGTGGCACATAAAACTTTCTGTGTCCAACACTGCACATAAATTTTCTGTCTACATTTTAGGATAAAATCTAAGGAAAAAAAAAAAGGAAGATGCTGGTAAAGCTTGTGTGAATATGTGATGGGAAAGAGTCCACTGGCTGTGGCATAAGTTTTCACCAGTTACGTACGACAGACACAAATAAAGCACTGCTTCGTGGAGCAGGAGCCAAAACACTCCTAAGCTCCAGAGAAGTAACTTTCTTATGCAACATTTGATATCAACACCATAATGACTTCATTTTTTAGAGCAGTGGGGGCAAGAAGGATGCTCAGCTGTTATTGCTGCAGAACCAGGATGACCTGCTCACAAGGAGGGAAATCAAGAGCCCCAAAGCAGCTTCAACTCACGTGTGTCTGTGTTTGTCTGTTTTTCAGCTTTGGGTTCCTAAACCAGCCACATATTTTGCTTCTCCAGCTTTTTTTTTGAGGTGAATGTGTGAGTGAAGCCTCTATTTGTGTGGGAACAAAGTCTCTGTGCATCCAGGAATCCCCCTGGAAGGCACAAACACAGCCTGGGTCACACAGGGACGTGCTGGCAGAGCAGGAATTGGTGAGGTCTGAAGAAATGTTATGCTATTTAAGGGAAAGGAATTGATTGGTATTAGAGATCTTTGTCTTTCTGAATACACAAATTGTTTGATTTCATGGGTCTCAGGCAGCTTTCTACTTCCCTACAACTCCTAAGCCCCTTGCTCCAGTGCTTTATTTTTTCAGAAAAATACAGAACTGCAAGATAACCACATATCTCCCAGAATGTAAAATGTACATATAAAAGACATTCCCCAGTATCTTGGGTTTCAGATTCTTTCCACGTAGGCTATTGAAAGAGATGAAAATGGATAAATGTGTAGCCACCAATGGCGTCCGCCTCTCACTTTATAGAGAGCTACCATTTCATTAAGTTTGAAGTTTTTGAAATAATATAATCATAATGAAAGAAAGGAAATAAAATCCTCAGAAAGTTCTCAAAGGAGTATTAAAAGATGAGATTTGAATAAGACTGATCAAATGTTGGAATGGAAGATGCAGATAGGTCATAAGCCTTTGCTTTTTTGATTGCCCATATTGTCTCGAAACTGTTCAGCAGAACAAAGAGTTTTGTGGATGAAAGACTGGTGTGAAGAAACATGAATGTCAACTTCAGTTCTGAAAGACAGTCTGCTAATGAAATATTCTAAAAGTCATTTTCAAGGTGGTAGAAAGTTCTCACTGATCTGCATCAATGCTTCTGATAAAAAGCATCAAATAGTTATGCAAGTATTGGCTTTTAGGTCTGAGAAAATAAAGCAATGCTTCCATGATTCCAAATGTTGCAGCATCATGTTTAGTTTTTGTACTTTCTGAGGATTAAAAATAATAATTAGGATGTTGTTTAGTTTCTAGTTTAGGCATAAAAATCTATTCTGGATTGGTTAATTTTCAATATAACAAAATTAGATAATGTATAGTGAAAATGAGTACACTGAAAATAAAGACAGATCCTAAATGCGTTTTTAGTTCAAGGAAAAATAAACCCACACTATTTGTTTGTGCAATAAATAAAATAAGTATAATTTGAGACAAACAGTAAATAATACATTTGGCTGCTCCTAGTGGGATAGACTTCTGAATCTGACACTGTGTGATATTTAATAGCTTCTTCATAATAGGAATTCATAAGACAGAAAGATCTAAAAGCAGTAAACATATTTCCAACAGTTCTAGGTGAGCAGATCTAATTAAATTTTGGAATATGAAAGCCTCTGAAGTAGTGCTGCCAATTGCTATCTTCTACAGGGATTTTCTTGCACACTTGAACGAGCTTCTAAAAAACTTCCTTTATCTCTGATTTCTTGTAGGGCCAAATTTAAACAGCACTGAAGTTCCCAGAGGGGAGGTCTGGCACAGCTGGGGTGGCCCTGGCACCCCTCTCGTTAAAACCCTCCCTGAGATGAGTCTGGGAGTGAGGATGAGCTGGGACACACCAGGGCCAGACCCAGGGAAGGGCTCAAATACCCAAAGGGAAACTTAAAGCCTTTCTTTTTTTGGCTTTAGGAGCAGGCTGTGGGAGCAAGAAGCAGTGCTGCCTGTAGGTACCTAAAGCCATCAGGGGCTGTTCCTGTCAGGGACAGGAGCTTAGCTGGAGTTTTCCTGCCTGAGGCACCTCTGCACTCACCTGTGCCCACCCCTCACTGCCTCCCCGAGAAAGGAGCCCCAAACCCTCTGAGGCACTGGAACCTGGCAGCAGATTCAGAATATTCCAGCAGGGGATGGATTGTTACAGAATTAACTTAATAAATATTCATTTATTTGTCTAATACAGTCAAAGGGGTGGGGGGAGGGTGGTTCAAACCCAGCCCAGTAATTAACACTGCAAGAATTGAGAGAGCTCTTGTCACTGCAGTCCTGCCTCTAGTGACAGAAACCCCTGGTGACAAAGCTAAGGCAATTGAAAAACAGGGGAGGGTCCTCCCAACCACACCTTGCTTAAGCTATTTCACAGTACAGGAAAGAAATCAAGCTTAAATAAGTTGGAAAGGAGGTACAAGAAATGTGATTCAGTGATCCTCGTGGGTCCCTTCCAGCTCAGGAGTATTCTGTGAATATTCTGTTATTTTTAACAAGCAAAGGTAAACACGGTGGTGAGATGTCTAACTCTGCTGTTACCCTCAAAGGCTCACTCTGAAGAGCTGCCAAGTCAAGACCTTTCTTGCCTTAAATCTCAAGTGAAGGCCTTCAGCATTTGCTGTCACAGTCTGGGGACCTGGGCATGTAAGAAAGAGCTCTGAGCTCTCCACACAGGCAGCCTCATTTTAGTGATGCCAATCTTACAAAAATTTGGCTTTAAACCTTCAACACACAGCCATTTCCTTTTGTTTCTATTTTGAGGCTGTCATAAATATATATCTCGTGTGAGTTACAGCTCCAGCTTTTATTCCTCGGGTCACTCTTTCCTGTTTGATTGCGGCAGGGCGTGGGCTCTTTGTTCCCAAATAATTCAGCCAGGTTTCTAAGAGATAATACACATTGTATGCTAAGTCTGGGCTGGCTTTTATCATGTATCCCCTTGGAAACAGGAAATGCCTGGCTGTTTTTGGCTGCCCTCCCTCATGATTTAGGAGAGGAACCGTAGGAAGGCTTTGCTGAATGGCCTTTGATTTTCTGTCAATGCAGTTTTGCCAGAATTTTAACCGAGGTCCCAAAAGTAGAAATAAAACATTAATCTGCTCCATCAGTCAGTCCCTGGACAAGCTTTAGAAACTGAAAATCTGTTTACAACAAAGAGATCATAACCCTTTGAATACTTAATAAGAATGATAACAAAACAAGTAACACTTTGTTTAAAACTAGTTAAAATGCAACACTCCCTTTTCGACTCAAGATGAACAAATAAAAGCCAAAGGTAGGTTACAGTTTATATTTTAAAGTTATTTGGCCTTTTTCTTAAAACCAGCCCTAAATGAAATGTTTAACTCTCTCTTCAAATGTGTGACACCATCCATCACAATTTTATAGTTAGACACATAATAATGTATAATCTCAGCTGGCTGTCCACTTGTAAAAATGGGAATAGACTTCAAGAAATAAGCAATTTCCCAACAGAAAATTGGAAATTCTGCCAACCAATTCCAGGTGACCTGCCATCAATCAGTGTTAAATTCTCCCCAGCTATTGCTGAAGGGTATTGCCATTACTGACGGGCTTCACCTGGTGACTAATGGTATATAACAAACACATTCAAGAACTATAGAAATCCTAAGAATCTGTAATTGTCAGTTAACTTCTAGCAAAGACCTTCCCAGGCAATTCAGAAAGAGTAAGATTTCTATAACCCCAAAAACTACTCATTTCTAATATAATGGTTTTTTTAAAAAATAAGAATGGCTTGATGCCATGAGATGAAATTAAATCAGACTGCAAAACACTTATTTGTTGCAGAATAATTTCATGTAACTACTTTGCTGTATGCACTGAATTTCTGCTAATATGACAATTACTATAGGCCTGGACTTATATTCAAGTTTCTCAAAAAATTTTGTGTGATTAATAATTACAATTAATGTTTGAAGTCTGCTGTTCCAGGGTAATAGTTTCCTTCATTTTCCATAGTATACATTTAGAATTAAGTATTCAAGTGCTCTGGTTACTCAGGTAAAGCCCCTATGATTTACTTTAAAGGTGAGAAACATGCTGCAAACAAGAAATCCTGACTCTGTTCAACCAGTACCAGAGAGGCAGAGGGAAATGATGATGGATTTGTTACATGGAATCTCCAAGATAGGGAAATAGGGTTTTCACAGTTGTCAAAAACAGAATCTGTCAAGGTTTAAAGCTCTTTGTGAAACATAGAAACTTGAATTTTCTCTGAGCTTTCAGATTAAAAAATAAAATAAAATTGAAAAAAAGTAGCTGGAAGTGCTGCTAGGATCACCCTGGAACTGGATCAGGTCAGGAAGTCTCCTGTCCCTATCAACCCTTTCAAAGTCACTAATCCTGAGTTTAAAGGTCCACAGGACTATACAGAGATCCATTGCATCATTCTACTCTCCTGATTTCCATGGGGCATTCACAGGGGTGGAGAAAAGGACAGGGTATGAACAGGACATTGTATTTATACAACCTGCAACAAGATGGGTAATTAATCATGTATTAGAGGGGCAAGAGATAGCAGTACCAGAATAATGATATTTTTTCTAACTAAATGTGCTTCATGCTGTACTATGTTAGGATAATAATGATGGGGTTCTAAGAGAGAGTGAGTGCAACATTTTAATTCATGATAAAATACTGTATTGTTCATAGTTCTAGTGTCCATGGGATGCTGAGCCACCCATCAAAATAACACAAACCAACAAATAGAAAGGTAATGAAAATATTTGATATGCACTCAGCGTCTGCTTTGTCCAAAAAGGTGGAAGACAATGAAGACAGGGAAGGAGATGAGAGCAGAAAAGAAACAGTCTTTAAATCCCTGTTAGTGTGCAAAGAGGCTCTCTCGTGCCCTTCACCACAGCTCAGATAAAATGTAGACAGAAGAAGATATCTCTGTGTAAAGAGAGACATCTGGATTTTCTCTCTGTGTGTGCAGCAGTGGGGATTTCATCCTCTGGGATGCCCGTGGCTCAGGAGTTCTGGTTTTGTTCCTGACCCGTTCTCTGCAGCCCTCTCGTGCCCTGCCCAGCCAGCAGTGACAGGAGCTGAGCCCTTGGCTCTCCAGAATCTCTGCTGGGAGCAGAAATCTTCCCTCCAGCACAGCCAGAGCCTTTTGCTTTCAGATGACACCACCTGATTCACTTGGGCAGGGTTTGTGTCTTGGTGAGCAGATTAAATGCAGAACAGTCAATTTTCAGAAGGGAAGCCAGCTTCTCAGTAAACACAGGGCTTGCTGTGGTGGGCTGCAAAGTCACCATGCACATTCTTTTCTGTGAAAAAGGCACATCCTGGAGTGCTGGTGCTCCCAGGTCAGTGCCAGTGAGGGCAAGGTGTTGGTTATGAATATTGGACTGCAGTAATGCTGAGTTCTTAATTCCTGAATTTGGGAGATGCTCAGCATTTCATAACATTCTGAATAATCTGTAAATGTGAATAAACTGTGAATAATCAGGTCATCTTTGCAGCTTTCCCACTGCATCCCTCCATTGGAGGTGTGTTACTTAAAGGCATTGTACAGATGAAGTATAAAATGGAGATGTGCTGTGAAAGAAGAATTCATATCAGGAGTGGGTTTCAGTCCCTTTGACATTCTCAGAAATAACATGTCCTGTTCTCTCCATAGCTCCTGTGCTCTCTCTGGGTGCTTAACATAATTTGCAAAAGAAATCATCTTAGGTTTTCAAAGTAGAATCTTAAAATAGCCTTAAATACTTAATGGCAGATTGAAAGATTGGGGAATAAAAGCAGAAATATATTGAACAAAATAGCATCTAAGATACTAATTTAATTACCAAGTCTCCTCTAGGGGTTGGGTAACTGATCTGTGGTAGCATGGACCTAATTTTTCCCCTCAAGTTGAGAACAGAGAGAAAGCAAATGACATGATCTTCTATTATTCTCTAGATATATATCAGTGAACACTGTATTGCTGTATTTCACAGAACAATGGTCCTTCAAGTTTAGTATCTTGTCTCAAGACATGTTTTCTGAGAGTACAGTCACTAATGAAACTTATTGAGAGACTTCAAACTGAACATACAGTAGATTTAAAATTAGATTTGCCTTTGAAATCACATTTTCTGGGATAATTGCTCTTTTTAAAAATTTTAAAGGCAGTTTAAAAACTATTTCAGTTTTCTGAGCTAGACCCTGTCTTATTAGATACTGGAAGACTCCCAGTCGTGAAGCAGCCTTAAATATTTCCAATCAGTAACTCCCCATGAAAAATACTGATATTCAATTCCAAATGACTTCTTGTAATGCATGGACTTTGGTTATTTGAATTGCTTTAAAACAAGTGAAATGCAAGCATTTCTCTCATTATTGTGAAACCCTCAGGAGTATTAATGCATGTCAACACACTGAAGTTTTCAAGACTCTCAAGTTCTGACCATGAAAATTCCATGAGCAAAGGATGAATTCTCAGGCACTGCTCCTGGGTAAGTCCTGCTGATTGCACAGGAATAGCAGGATTAAACCAGGTGATTAAAAACAGCTCTAAAGAGATTCAGATCTGTAACAGATCTGTGTATGGCAGGACAGATTCAAGAGATAACCCTAAAAAAGACCTTTCTTATGAATACTTGTGCCAAATCCACAGCAACAGCTCAAGGAAATGTGTTTTTTGATTTTGATTTTGATTACTGAGCAAGAAGAACATTTGGCCTGTGCATGCAGACATCTGAAAGCAGAAATGAACTGGTATTTTCAGAGGCCATTTTTCCTGCATCAGACAGAATTGCCTCAGAAATGCAAAGACATAGCATTGGTTAGGACAAATACTTATTAAACCCACTCCAGCCTGGAGGTGTGTGTTCACTTGCAGCTTTTCTGAAGCTCTCACAAAGCCCACCAGGCTTTTCAGGCCTGTCCCAAACTGACTGCATCGCTGTCTCTGCTGCTCCTGAGCTGTGGCACACAGGAAAGGCACCCCAAGGAAATATGGACTATGGATTGATGACAAAAATCAGTGTATATAAAAAACTACAGGAAAAGGGCTCTTTGCACCTACAGGTCAGAGATTTCTGTCTGCCAAGTCTCACAGTAAATGGTTGTGGGAACTATAGGATGCTTAGCAGAAAATCTCTATAAGGAATTCTGCTGTGTCTATAACACCAGAAAAATTGCTGATAAACCTTAGGATATGATAAAGAGTTTAAGTCAAGTATTTCTCTCAGAGTGTCTAGATTTCCTGCAGGGGTAAATTCTGACACCTCTTTCCATGCTCAGGAGAACTTCATGTTTTTTCTCACTGACTTAATGGACTTATTCATTGAAGGGCTTCTTAGAGGTGTCTGGAGGCCCATAAACAAGCCCCCAGTTTTTAATACACAAAGACTGCTTTCCAAATCCTCCCTCAGCTGACAATTTCCTCATCAAAGGCAGAGCAGCATTAAAAAAATCTGTAGCATTGCCAAGCTGGAAATAAATTATTTTGTTGTTTTAAATACAAATAATGATCCATGGTTATGCACTTTGCAAGGAAGGCATTACCCTGCCTTGAAAAACACAGAAGAGAAACAACACTGAAGCAGTTTTGATAAATGCTGTCATTCTCTAAGGAAATTTAGGAATTAGAATGCTGTTAAATGAAGATGCTTTATGTCCTCTTTGAGTTTTCATTCCTTCAACAATGGAAACTGCCTTTGGGAAGACAACAGATGCAGGTCCCGTGAGGATTTGAGTGGCTTGATCCTGTCCTTGTGAGCAGCCCAAGGCAGTGAAAGCCAGAGACTCTGCATTCCCCTGGCCTACTGCTTCTCCTGAGCTTTGTCCCAGCCTTTAAAATTAACATGCAACTCTAACATTTTTCACACACACAGAAAAAAATCCTGTCTTCAGTAAAATTTCAGAATGTGACAGTGTATGTTCTGACCACAAATACACTTTAAGGGAGCTTCTGTGTTTTGGGCATAATAGTAAATTTGGCCCAACTTTCTTCTCACATCCTCTGTCAGTGTCACTTTTTGTCATTTTCAACCTGCCAGAGCCAGGAAATATGATCTTGTCTCATTTTTTCCAGCTGTCCCCTCCCAGCATGAGGATCCCACCAGTCTGTGAGCTGGGCACGGGGCACTGTGAGATTCCGGATAAGGAGCTGCAATCACAAGCAAGCAGGAGGAACAAGCTCAGTGTGTGGTTTGAAGTATAACTAATAATACCCTTTAAAGGGGACAAGCCAATTTGGGAAAACTTAACAGCAAAAGGACACGTAGTTGTGATGGGAGACAAAATAGAGGAGAAAGTCAAGACAGCGCAGTGTGAGCAGCACTGTTTTCAGATTTAAATATCAGAGGTCTTAGGGGCTATTCATTCCAGAAATGAAGGCAATGGAAGGTTAAAGAAGGGAGAGGTGTTCTCTAACCCAGAACAGCGTGGCTCTCCTTATAATGGCCTTCACTGCAGTCTGTCACTGAGCCACTTTCTATTCCCCCCGAGTAGGAGCTGTAGAATATTTTGTAAAGTTGCATCTTTTAAAGTTCAGAAAATAAGCAGTGAAGCAAGATGCATCTCCTTTAGAAAGAGGAATTGAACTCACCCCATGCTCCATGAAGCCATCAAGCTCATGGCTGAGCAACACATTGTTGAGTTGAATATAATGAGGCTGCTGTATAATGTCATATTATAAAAAAACTGTGCGACACTATAAAAAAAACCCCTACTGCATTCTGATAACACAGCTCCCTTTCCCCCTACTGAAAAAGATTCAGAAGAAAACTAGGAAAAGGATTCAGGCACGGCAATCTTAATTAGTCAGTCTTCAGTCAAAATATATGCATTGAACACAGCTGAGATTCTTTAGAGATTACCAGGAATTAAGTATATGAATTTCCCATGCTGTTCTAAACAGCTCTTTCTTCACTATAAATTAACACAACTAGAGAGAGCAAAATCATGGTCATTTGATTGCTAAAATATTATTTTTATAAAGTTGAATCAATTAACATCCCATTTGCAATTTCACTAGTTGACTGCAACTCTTTAGCCTTGAAAACTCTATTAGAACAGGAATTCAACCTAAATTCTCAGTGGTTAACCTCTGAAATGGATGTTGAGCTTAATTATTAATTCATAATCCTGAATTTGGGGCATCCTTGATTCTCCCTAACTTAAATAGAATTAAGTGTGATGATGAATTACACTTAGATTTTTTCCTGGCCTTATATGTCTGAAATCTGGAGGCTTACCTCAAGAATAACCGTTTAAGGACACAACCATTTGCTTGGTACACTGCAATGAATATGGAGCAAGGAAGAATAAATAAGAGAAATCCTCCATGTCTCCTAAGAGATGTGTCTGATGACCACTCCTGTTTTCCTGTGCAGAAATCCTTTCCTTTCACAGGCTGTGTTTGGCCACTTTTTTATCTCATTTATTTGAAAATTGTAAATTTACGCTCTTTTGTGTCTTTCCTTTTTAGGGGAAGGAAAAAAAAAAATCCACTCTGAGAACCAGAACATTCTCTCACAGCCCTGAAAAGAGCAGCTCAGCCACACACACCACAGGAGGGTCACAAAGTGCTTTCCCAGGACCATGCCACACATTTGTCCTCTTCCATTGGGCTTCCTGGCACACCACAAACATGGGTCAGACCTGATCTCTGCCCCTCTCCCTGTCAGACAAGAAGATTTAGTTTGTTCTGCGTCTTAATAGGCACCAGGCTGTGGACTGTGAAAGGCAAGTGTTGATATGAAATTTTTAAGAGACTCCTCATAATGAAGCAGTACCAGTGACACAGATCTTCTAATCAGACATTTAGTAATTTTGCTTTGCAGCTTGGAAAATGTATTTCATTTAAATTCACCTCCTAGGAGCTGTGTGTCAGGCAATTACTCTCTACCAGAAGATTTCAAAGTCCAAGCAAATTAAATAGGCTCTGTTCTTAAAGTAATACTGCCCTCAAAGCATCATTACTGTTGTTAAGAAATAGCAAACCTGAAGGCACAATTTCTGTTCTCTCCTATGAATACAGGTGCAGTTCCCATTAATGTTATTGGCAATCAGCTGTGCATATTTACAGATTTAATGCAGCATCTCTCTGAGGGAGGAACACACCTGAACACTCACAGTTCTGAAACAACACTGCTGCAAAGGAGAGCTGAGTTCAGTTTATAAAACACTGAGGGATCTGAATTAGATTTAAAATGTGATGGTCTGTAATGATGTTCATTCCAAATATACCCCAATATTAGGTAAATAGAATCAGGTTTTCTTCAGGAATAAACTCCTGAGGAAAAGTAACCTTGCAAGACATGGCACCAGTGAGCATTTGTCTTCCTTTGACTTACTACTGAGTGAATATCCTTATAAAGTGCAGTAAGCCTCTCCATGTTGCAGAATTTTAGTACTGGATCACCTTCTCACTGGAATAGAAAGTAAATTCTTGATTTTGTGACATTTAAAAAACTTGAGGTCATTTACAGTCACTTGGAACCACTGTCCCAAATACAGACCAGCTGGGTGCCTGCAGGGGGGGTTTGATACCAACTCAGCTGCACATGGAAGAGTCACCATCCCTAGAAGTGATTAAAAAATGTGTGGATATGGCCCTTGAGGATGTGTTTTGATGGTGAACATGCTGCTGGTGCTGGTTTAATCACTGCACTTGGTGATCTCAAAGGTCTTTTCCAGCCTAAATTGTTCTGTGATTTTGTGATTCTATTTTCTATTGTGTTATTATTTCCCAGTCTTAGTTTCAAGAGCTCAAGATTCCCAAAGATCCAGAGGCATATGTGGAGCAGAATAATGGAAAGGAGGTCAGCTGGATTTTAAAATTTTCTTGTCTTTATTTGCTGCCACTTAAAAGTTTCACAACAATGCAGAAGTGTCCAGATCCCTTTTTAAACTCAGGCTCCCTGTCAGCTATGTGGCACTGAAAATATTATTCAAAGTAGCTATTCCAGGTATACACAAAAAGCATCTGATGATGGTCTTTGGCCATTGCCCTAACTATGGGAGAGGTGAAACTGAGCTGACCAGAACACCTCATGTTATTAAAGTCAACAGTAAGAGGAACACTTCCCTAAATGGAGAGCATGTTGCCAGAATTGCATCCAGAATGAAAGGAATTCCAGCCTTTAATATTGATACTCTGCTTTTCTGCCTCCCACGCTTTCATACGAGCAGCATAAGATACACACAAATATAGGCAAACAAATGTAAATAACCTGTCCAAATATTTCTGTAAAGCACCTTCTTTGTGCAGCATGCCAAAATCATCTCCCAAGCATGGGTTTTGTAAAGGATATTACCCCTCATTAGTTGAAATTAACTACTGTTAGAGGCTAGGATGGGAATTCTGCAGGGCAGGTTATCAGTCTGTCATACCTTCAGAGCTGATACTGTCAGACACTGGGTACTGGAGCAGCAAAAATTTGGGCCAGATGCCAGTTTTTATGTTCCTACAGTACTTTTTCCTCATAAAGATCCTTACATTTGCTCATGATATTCAGTGAAGTTCATCTGTTTCAAGACAGCACAATATCAAGTACTCAGTCACTGACTCCAATTAAATCTCTGCTTAAAACCAACTCTTTCCACTCACTTTTCATTCTTGCTCCTTGATTGTTTCACTTGCAAATAGAAAATAAACTGTTCATTGTTATTGAACCAAACTCTTGTAAACAAAGTGACACAGCAGCAGCCTCTCAATGATTTAAAAAGATAGTTAATATATTTTATTGTGTGTAATGTAACGAGGCCTTGACATTTAGCCATTAGTGTAATGCAAATAACAAACAATAGTACAGAACTGTGATTAAAATTGAAACACTGAGCAAATGTAAAATGAAAAGAAAAGGTGGTTTAGGTAGCAAACAAGGACACAGGAAAATCCATCAGGAGTCAAAGATAAGTGTACTTGGAGCCATAAAATTACCTCGTGTCAAAACTAATTGAGGGAAGCAGCTCGTCACTAATGCAATTGTGCTTTAATAATGGAGATGGCATCTCCATGAGCTGGGAGAGAGGCAGCTCTGAGAGCCAGAAACAGAAACTTTGCAGAGATGGGTTCATTCTCACAGCCCTGTGTTGTGCATTAGGCTGAGATAATTGGCTGCATTGTTCCAAAACCCAGAATTTGTGCCTGAGTGGGCAGCAGGAGCTCCCACAGCTCGGTGTGACCATGGGCTGCTCTGGGGACCTGCAAAATTCACCAGGTGGTCAGGAGCAACCCATGTCATCCCGTGTCCTAGCTCCTCTCTGCTCCAGATCTATACAGTCTGTCAAGGCTGTCAATGTGAAGCCATTTAGATGTTGTCTTGTTTTGCATTTCTTACTCTAAAATGTTCCAGAAATGAATCTGCTGACTCTGAATAGAGAATTGGTCTAGGAATTGGCAAGGACTTCATTCTTGCTTTTATTAAGGGCTTATCAAGTAAAAAGGACTGGAACAAAGAAGAATAAAATATTTGATTTCCCCACCCTCCACCTAGTCTGAATGACATTCCCTTTGAGGTCAGTATTGCTTAAGTCTGTAAAATGAAAATGCTACGAATCACAATCAAATAACTGTCAGGCACCTTATTAAATTTCATTCAACTCCATACAAAATCTTAAGGGACCATTGCTATCTTCCAATTTAGACAAAGATTAAATAAAAGCTGATCAAAGATTTATAGAATTCTAAGTGATACTAAACACAATGTGCTGTGCTTGGAAAGCTTTTCCTGGTACAATGGAGTTGGAAGTAGCCTGCTTTAATGGTTTCATTTCAGCACCACTTTCCATTGGAGGGAAAAACCAGCAATTTACAACCACCCCTAATCTAATTAAAATCTCATCATTCACAGTCTAAATCAAGTTTAAATTGATACTAGGGTCCATATTTTTGGCCAGACAGAACAAAAAATGAGTGAAAATTTCAACAAAAGATGAAGGGGTTTTTGTTTGTTTGTTTGGTTTTTTTTTTTTTAAATTCAAAAAAGAGCCAAATCATCACTTTTGGTGGGTTTCCTGAATAGCAATTTTCAGCCTATCTGCTGTAGAAGAAATGTGCAGGTAAGCTAAGGAGGTCTCCTAAGTGCAGGTAGTAGCAGTAGGTACTAGAATGTCTGTTTTCAGCACTAAAACAAAGCTCTGTTCTGCCCATCATGGCACAGAATGAGCACCCTGCTACATTAGAAACATTAACAGGAAATATAGGGAAGAAAAAGAAAAGCAACAGGAAGGGAAGGGTGCTTTAACAGAGAGAAATTGTTTCATATTTCCTTTTCTTGCTGCTGAAGGAGAGAACTAAGTAGAAGAGTCACAAGCAGGGGAGAGTCTGTCTTACACATTTAGAAAAAAAAGCTCTTAAAAATGCATTTATTTGTTTTCAAGGCAAGCAGGTTCATTACAAAATGAGTCTTTTATAGTGTTCCAGTGTTCATCTACAACAGAAATCTTATTTCTGTAAGAAAAAATTCTGCCTAAGGCTTAGCAAGAAATTTATGATGCTGAACATAAAATCTGAATTCTGTGGTCAAACCTCTTGTGAGAGAATATACAATTACAACAGACATACTGATTTCTGAAAAGATTTAATGATACATAACCTGGAGATTATTTTCACCATTTTGTGTACCTGATCTACTTTCTTCTGCTGGGGCTTATCTGAACACCCACAGAACCCTTTGTTATTGAGGTGATGCTAAATATTGCACAGCAGTGACTGACTGTGTCCTAGGAATGTGGATCTTGATCTATTGAAGAATTAAATGTGGGATAAAGATGCAAAACTCAGATCCTGCCATCCCTTCTGGACACTGGTGTAGCCTCAGTGCCCTCAAGTAGGTGTGAAAGCAAAGGCAAATTTGCAGCAGAAATGCCAAACAACCCACCTTGTGACTTCTGCAAGCCGTGGTATTTCAAAATCTCTTTCAGATCCCAAAAGGAATATAAAGCAAGATATCAAGTAGGCCATCATCTTTCTGTTAGCAGCACATGTAGTTTTCCATATTTTGGCACAAAATCCTAAGGAGCACACCAATGACAGGGTTTATATTTGTAGTTCACATATAAGGTTATTCTGTTATCTGTACTCGATAAAGCCAGCCCAGGCTCCTGTGAAGGCAATTCATAAATGTCAGCCAGAAGGGAAGAGACAATGAAGTGGTTTACAATAAGTATGTTTGCTTTTTATTAGCAAGCTCAAACTAGAACCTTTCCCCTCCAGTCAGGAACATAACAGGTAATTAAGCCAATGCCCTTTTGTCATGCACTAAAAAAGGAAGGTGTAAACTGAAACATAACAAGAATCATTGCCTGCTGGTCACAACTTCAGTGTGGGGATGTCTAATTCCTTTTGATACTGCTTAAAATATATGATTTAGGATGAATTCTGAAGGGGCAAGGTAGCTGTATAAAGAGATGGACTAAATAAAAGATAACAGACTTTACTGTATCAATTCAAATAATGACTTTTTTAGGATTAGCAGAGATCAAGATTCAGGATCAGCAGATTAAAAAGTAAGAGCAGCAAAAATGAGCTGAAGAGAAAACACATTGTGTGTCACTCATCTATTTGCAAAAGATTTTCTGTCTGTTCTTCCCTCAATGCAGGATCCTCTCCCCAGTGCTGAGCACGGGAATTGTAAGTACTTCTGAAACATGGTAATTTCCAGCTGTCAGTGCCAGAGAAACCTCTCCGTGAGTCCCTCCGATGGGACTCGTGTCTGAGGAAGGAGCTCCATCTGAATGCAGTGCACTAGGATAGTTTAATATTTCCTTTTTGGAACATCTCCAAGGAAACAGAGATGAATAGAAATGAGACAAAAATTGGGAAATCCCATCTTCCAACTTCTGCTGTTAGGAGCCATCTTACAAGCCAGAAGAAAAACAAGCACAACAACCAAACTGTCCCAGAGCCCAGGACATATCTGTGGTGGGAATTTGGGTTAAAAATGTACATGCAATGATTTTCCTTCTTGTGGGGAAATGAGGGATGAAGTTCTGTTATCTGGGCCTGACACAGGCAGTGCTTTGTCTCATCATCCATTCTTGTCAGAGAGAAAAGAATTAGGAGAGCAGACTCCTAAATTTTCCCTTCTACTGTGTCTTGACCTTGGGTGGCATGAGGCCTTCTCCTACCCAAAGCCAGGAAAATACAGACAGAAATTGTCTTTGATGTTATAAAGAAGCTTTAATCCAGCACTTTGTGGTCACAGAGAATGATACAAAGAGAAAAAAAACAGTTTTTACCAACCATCCCCTTTCCCAAGGAAACTTCCCCTCCTACCCCTCAGTTTCAGCCAGCACATTCCTTACATATTATTTTATAACACCTTTGGATGGGTCAGCTGGCAGAGGGAGGTCCAGTGACACAGAAGCAGGCAGGTGAATTCTATTCTGACCTAATTCAGGGGCAAAATGTAAATTAATTTGCTCTCAGATCTATCACTGGTGATGAACCCCCCTGTTCCTTCACTGTTATTGATGCTGCTCCTTGCAAAGAAATGCCATTTTACCACTTGACTGCCCAGTTCCTACCTCGGTTCCAGAAACAGCATCCAGCAAAACCCCACCTTGAAACCTTTACCCATTTTTGCAGCTTAACCCTGTTGCACAGAACAAAATGTGAATTTGTGGAACATCCAGAGGGCAATGCTGAGAATCTACTGGAGGGGGCCAAAGCAGTTTGAGAGTAGGTTTTTGGGCTAATATGTGGACAGGCAGGATTAATCAATGTTAAACATGAGGGGTCAAACTCTAATGGAGAATTCTTTCTTTGTTTCATCAACAGTGTCCACTATTAGGTGAGCATACACCTTGAAATTAAGCCAGTGGAACCTGGATGGAAAACTTGGTATTAACTCTTTGGACAAATTAAAAGGCTAGCACCCAATGAAATTACCTGTGCTCTTAACCAGTGCTCTTTCACAGCCACTGAATTTCTAGCTCATGTAAAAAACTCCTATTTTTATTCACTTTGGGAATAAAAGAGAAGAATAAGAGAAATATTTGTCATTTTAATGCTGAATTTGTATTTAGAACTAGGAACTGACAAAACAAAATCTGAAATTAATGTGCAAAAACAACACTTTCAAGTCTATTAGGAAAATTAATTTAGTCCTAAAACCTTTAAAGGACAATATATTTGATAAAAGGCTTATACAAAAAGGAAATAGTTTGGATTTTTTTTTTCCAGAACTATTTGAAGGATGAAAACTCCAGTGTAAATAGTGCATAATGCATTTCTAAGTAATTTTTGACAAATCAGCTATGAACTGCTTCAAAACAATCAGTATGGAAGTGAGTTGGGCTTGAACATGCAGAGATTGCTTTTTTTTTACTTTCTTTTTGCTTGGGTCGAAAGTCAAATAATATATTTGCTCATTTAATTATTTATAGTCTGTAAAACCAGTTGTAGAAACACACTCACTCTGTAAAATCCAAGTACCCTCATTTTCAAAGTGCTCTTAAATTTTCTAAACACCAGTCTGAGATCTGCTCAGGGACCTGATTTTCAACAGAGCACTAGACATGATTGAGCTTTTCTATTTGTTTCCTATTTATAAAACATAACTTCATATGACAGATAAGCAATTGTTTCCAAATTGAACTTACATTCTCAAAATACTTTGCTTTATGCAAATCAGCTTGCTCCAACATTCCTACGACTTTTGACGACGCTCAAAGCCCTTCCTTCCACGAGAAAATGATACTTTTGAATCCCTTGTTGATAAACTAAGAGCGCATGCACGACATGAAAAGTTGCAAAGAACCAAAGAATGTTTACTGGCAAATGGCATCTCTGAAGGCCAGAGGAGCCAAGGCAGTCTCTTGGTGGCTGGAACGTGTGACAGAGCCATGGGGAGCTTCAAAGCTGCTCCGATGCTGCAGCTGCCAAGCAGCAGCTGCTCCTGCTAGACAATCTTTGTGACTTGGCACTCAGGCTTTGTGCTTGCCATTCAAAAGCAGCAGAAAGAGTCACAGGATGCAGGATGGCAGCTACCCCTTCATAAATCAAACAATATCTGCAAAAATCCCTGTGGAGATAGTGGGTGCCCTGGGAAGTTACAGCGTTGCTCTGAAATGCTGACGCAGTCAGCCACAGGCTGGAAATGCAAACTGAAAAATAAATTTATTGTTAGAGTTCCTCTGCATTCCTGATAAAGTATCTCAGGACTCAGAAGAGCTCCTGCAGCATAAAGAAGTAGTATTTTCATTATTTTGAAGAGAAGGAAGGTACCAAAGATTAGCTGGCTCAGGAAAGGTCACAGAGGGGGTTTGAGAGAATAAAGACTTGAGTATGTCTCCCCAGAAACAAGGCTGACATGGTCCTGAATACATCATCCCTTCTTCCCTATGAAGAACAGATAATTTCTACATACAGCAAGATGTTTGCCATCGAGCAACTGTCAAGAATGAAACCAATACAACTAAGTTAAATCACAGTTACACAGAATCTCCTCTGAGCAGCTTTTCACAGTGTTAATGAAGGATCACGCCTTTCCTAGATATTGTACTTCATGCCATTCTATACAATGCTAAAGCAAATCCATAAATCATATCACTTTCTGTAATATGATTCTGAGAAGTTAGCCTCTTCTCTCAAACCTTAAAGAATTTTATGTTAAGAGCAGGCCTGATTTGATTGCTTCAGGCTTATATATGAATTCTCATTTTTATGGCTCCCTGGAAATAAATAGATTGCTGCTCAATCCTCTGTAAATTTAAAAGCAGCAACATGATGGAAAAATTTGGTGTTGGTGCTACAGCATCAATGGCCAGATTTAGAAGCTCACAGAGCAGTGATTTGAAAGCGTCAGATTCATTTCCAGGCTCATTCCCTGGCTAGAAGGGATGGGCTGAGCAGGGCTGCACCCCCTCCTGCTGCAGCTGTTTGTCTCCAAGCACTCACTGCACACACATTCACTGAGCGAGTTTCTGTGTCTAGAGGGCAGCCTGGCATCAGCTTCTCTGAAACAGTCATATATTAGATCATATCCAGGGATCCAGCAACATTTAAACAAGACAGATGATTAAAAGATAGTGGGAGCTATGCATTATGGATTAAAGTGTAGAGTGAAAAGTTTTCGGAACATTAGTGTTCCAGAAATATGAACTATAAACCCATGTGAAACATTGAAAATCATCACATTTAGTGATACTCTATGTTCTTTCAGTGGAAAATTGAAAATAAAAGTAGTGGAGGAATATATCCCAATCGTACGAACAAATATTATATATTTATAATCCTTTATTGGGATTTTCTGAAAAACACAGTTCTCATAATCACACAGTGGCAGTGGAAAAGTCATAAAAGCTAATACTTGGCCTTCATATAGTCTTATTTTTATTGCAGTGGTTTCTATGAACAACAATCAAGGATCTTAAGCTTATTAAAGCTCCAGAGCTAAAGAAAACATGAGAGGAGAGATATGTCCAGAAATACACTGACATGTTCATTCTCTTTGTTGTGTCACCTGTGGATTCCATCAAAAGAGGAAGGCAAACTGAAAATTACTTGGCTTCTGAAGCATATGTACAGGAAATATTTCTTCTGATATATAACTGATCAGGTATTTCAGCAGTCTTGGACATACTGAGGATTCCCCTGGAAAGCAGAGCCAAGAGTGCTGACCAACTGGGCTGTCCAGCTTTCCTGGCCCTCAAGTGGCCAAATGCCATAGAGAAGGTGAGTCCTCAAACTAAACCTCAAAGCAAGTCCCACTCTGGCAGATTCCTGCTGCTGATCCCACCTCAGGGCTGGCAGTGGAAAAGGTGCCAGACATGGGACACCTGGTGTGTTCCCAGCTTGTGTCACCTCAGTGCCATAAACTGGATCTCTCTGGGACATCCCAGTGCAGAGAGATGCACAAAAGCCTCTGATAGATGCACATTTCAAAAGTACACTGTGGTATTATTTAAAAGGGAGATGCAACAGGTTAAGGTGCAGTTCTGTAGGAAAATGACCCAACTGAAGAGCGATCTGCAATATGAGAAGAGGGAACAAATTAAGTAAAGAGGGGTACAAGACTGGAGTAAGGACCAGAAGAGACCCCATCTTGTATTGTAACATTTTCCACTTTTGGGGAGTTCTTTTCTAGGGTGTGAATGATGACACAGACCAATAGCCAAGGCTCTGTGCACTCCAGCCAGGGCAGGATGCTGCAGTAATGAGGATTTCCGGTGAACCTTTGTGTTCTGAGGCCAGAATTTATGAGAAATTGTTACATTTGCTAAAATAACAAGTGGGAAGCAGTACTAGAAGATGCTACAACTGCAACAAAAAGGTCACAAGAAGGCGAATAAGCCCCCCAGATGTTACTTAGGTTAACTTGTTCACATTTGGGGAAGTAGATCCTTGTTTACAAATAAAATATTATGATTATGTCCATGCTGGTGTGTTGCTGTGTTTGACAAATTTCCTGATCTCTCTTGACTTCCAGTTGTGAAATACACATTGTCAGGAACTAAAATGATTAAACTGTGTAATCTGTTTATTCAGATCATATGCTGAAAAGTGTCTTATTTCACATATATCTACTGTAGAGTGATTCCAACAAAGACACCAAACAAAAGATGAGCTCTCAGATGAAGGGAGACAGTCTTCACCTTCCCTTGACAGCTGTCTGGAGCTCAGCTCTCCATTGATATACTGCCATATAAAAATTTACCTATCAAATTGTTTTTGGCATTTAAATCATATCTATCACAAAGGCAGGTGAATTCTTAAAGGCACTGCATTTTAATACGTGCATCCTTTGGATTTTGCTTCAGGAAATGCTGCAGCTGAACAGGACTGTGATATACTCTGTACAGGCCAATAAAAGAAATTTTACCAGATACTTAGCCTCAGCCTCTGATTTCTCCATAATCTGCTTCCTGAGATCTTCCATCAATATAATTAAATATGTCTGTGCTATTCCATGGTGCTAAGTCCACTTATAGCAGCTAAAACCCCTCAGCTGTTTGATTTGTCCACACAGCTACCTCACGATCCCTCCATCTTTTGGGATACGTGACAAGTACTGATGTCTTGCATGAGAAGAAGTTTGTACAGCCCAATCCACCAACATTGTCAATATTGGCTCCAGCTTACTAATTAACTTGAGAAAAGTGAACGAGCTAATTAGCAGGGCAAACTAAATAGAATATCATTAGTTAGTCAATCAATGCTGGTTTCCACTAAGTGAATGAGTAATTTCCCCACATTCTGGGTCACTGTCAACCTCTCAAACTTCCCACTGGACTTTCCTGTCCTGCAGCGAACCTTAAACTGAAAATACTCAACAGGATGACCTAGTTCAGCTTACTACTTGTACTCCCACAGATCACCAGTGGTTACACTCTGGAAAACACTGAAACAGACTCATTTGCTTCAGGCTGGTTTCTCTTTCCTTCACTGAGAACAAAAAATGAGGCTGGAATTCCTCCATGTCCCAAGAAACCTTAAAAGTATTTTTTAAAAAAATTCCTCACTTAGGAAATTATTTATTGAAGTATAAAACTTGCAGCCACTGAGAGAACCTGCCAGAGGGACAAGTGGCCTAAGGAAATGGCTTTAAGTGGTCACAGAATCCCAGAACGGGAAAGACCCTCAAAGACCACTTAGTTCCAAACCCAGCCATGGCAGGGCCAGCTCCCAGTGTCCCAGGAGCTCCCAGCCCCAATGTCCAAGCTGGCCTTGGGCACTGCCAGGGATCCAGGGGCAGCCCCAGCTGCTCTGGGCACCCTGTGCCAGGGCCTGCCCACCCTGCCAGGGAACAATCCCTGCCCAAGATCCCATCCAGCCCTGCCCTCTGCCACTGGCAGCCATTCCCTGCCTCCTGGCCCTGCAGCCCTTGTCCCAAGCCCCTCTCCAGCTCTCTTGGAGCCCCTTTAAGTGTTAGAAGGGCCTCTAAGTTCACCCTGGATCCTTCTCCAGGTGCAGCCCCAGCTCTCCCAGGCTGGCTGCAGAGCAGAGGGCTCCAGCCTGGAGCAGCTCCGTGGCTCTCTGGGCTGGCTCCAGCAGCTCCTGCTTATGTGGAGCGCCCCAGGCTGGCTGGGGGCTCACCTGAGGGCCAGAGGGACACAACCCCCTGCCCTGCTCCCCACTCTGGCTCAGCCCATGTGCTTGCCTTGTTAAATGTCTTTGGCCTGCCTGGGCCCTTCCTCCAAGTGGGGCCATTGCCCAGAACTGTTCATGTGGTCCATCCATCCCATCCAGGGTGTTATCTGGGAGAATGTCAAATGCCTTGCACAGATCCAGGTAGATGACAGCATCTGTTAACTGGCAGCTCCCCAAGACATTTTGAGTGTGACAAAGTAAATGTATTATTGGCATCAGGCCTGCTTTTCCTGCTTACCTCTGCTGTATCCCCCAAACCACAGTGCCAGGCCTGCAAATCCTTCTGCAGACAGGGAACTCTAGAAATAATAGCACAACACCATATAATACATCAGGCAGCCCCCAAAGAATGTGCTCAAATATGCTCTCACTGCAAGGTCTGCTGCCCAAACTCAAGTTCATTTACTTTAGTACTTAAAGCCTTACAGGAATGTCTCGGCTCTCTAAGGGCTCTGATAGCTGCAAGTGTAAACACTGAGTTTCAGTCATGGCCCTTATCCTTTCACTGATAGCATGTAATTGTTTATGGCACCCTCTTAATGCTGAAATAACAACAAATACTCAGCTGGAGACAAGGGAAAATGATAATGCGCCAAATGCTTATGGTGCTTATGAGTCTTGTCATTCCCTGATTTCAGAGCTTTTCTTATACAAGTTGTTTATTTTGACTAATATCCATCTTTAATGTCTGTGCCATGCAAAATCTCGTGCTACATGTGCATTCAGACATCACAAGCAGTGTTTTGGAAATGAAGCATTTCCATTAGTTTAGATAACATCATCAGATGCACTGGGAGAGAATGACTGATCCATATAAATACTGGTTGGAACAAGTGTGCATGATGAAGCATCTCTTATTGATTAGCAGATTTGCTCTCATATATGGTATTTCCCAACATCCTTAATCAAGCCTTCTCTGGATGATTCAAAGAAATTCTTGATTTTGATAAACAGGCTGTCAGGCAAGGTTAGACTTGTGATGTTTTTAACCATTGGTTGGACCTTACATCCTCCTTTCAGACCTAAGTCCTAGTATGAAACACAACCCGCCCCAAAACCCACACAAAATCCCAGAGAAATGCTGAATTTTGCTTTGAAAGGTTTTGCATTGTACTTTGGGAAAAGCCTGTTACCAGCACAGGGGATTGTATTCTAAGAGGGTCCATGCTTCCTGGAGCCTGCTCTTCCCAAATCCACACCTTTGTGTGGTCCAGCAGAGCAGTTTGGAGCTCTGCAGTAAATACAGGCATTAGAAGTCATCTGAAATGCACTTTCCAACATGATGCCTTGTTCTGGCTGCCATTTCAGAATTTCCAGTAATATAAAAATGTATTGAATCACTGGGAAAGCCAAAGAGAAAGCTCAAGATGTGAGAACTTTTCTCCACCAAGCACAATGAATAAAGGGAATTATAGTGTCAGTCAGTGGAAGTGAGAAGACAGCAGGAAAACTTCCTTCTGTGCATTCTGCATAAAATAGAAATAAAGCTTCATTCAAGCATTCGTGGTTCCCTAAACTATTCCATTTGCAGGACATCCGTCAAGAGCATTTTCTCCATAATGTTGTCTACTTCAGCAAATACCACTTTAGAGACACTGGAATTCTTGGTTGCATTATACATAGGGAGTCAGTTGCTAATGATGATTAGAACTTTTATAAATAATCAATTAGGAGTATATAAATGGCAAATGTCTGGCAGAACTTGGATTCAGATCCTTAAAAATGTAATTTGTTGTTTTACACTGCAAGTTATCTCCATCACAGAGGAGATAACTGCATATGATGCTGACATATAAATTTCAAAACCTTCAAATATGCATCTTTAATTACTAATTTAATTAAATGCAGATTTATTTTTTTTCAAATGCTTCAATGAAGAAAGATTATCTTCATATAAATCACTGCTGTTCTTCAAGGACAATTTTTTACTGTCACAAATTGTATTTGGATTCCTTGGAGGCAAGCAAGACTCCAGTACAGAAAGCAAACATTAAGGCAATAAAATCCCATCACCTCTTTTGTCCATAACAGACCTTTCATGTGGAACACCAAAAATGGGCATTATCTCCTAATACCTACTGGAGGATTTGAGCTAGCCCAAGTGAAAAGACTAAGCACTGCATCATTGCCATATTACATTTTTAAAGTATTAATCTTCTTTTGATTTAGAGCTGATACCACTTCATACTCTCTCCAGTCCTCCTGCAGGTGTATGCTGAGCACGGAGCATGAAGGCTCCAAAGAGCTCTGAAATGAAGCAGTGCTCAAAAGAATGGGAATCTTTCTCCTAAAGTTACAGACTTGATTTATTAGAAATGGTTCAAACATTTTTCCTAATTAATGTGAGCAAAGTGCCTAACAAAACTAGAATAATGTCTCCAGCTTGGACTCCACTGAGACTAATACTCATCCTTCACACTTCAAGGGGCAAAGTTAGGTAGGAGAAAAGAGGGAGTACTGGTTTCAGTCTCAGTGACAACATTTAAAAGGTTCATTTAATGTTGGTATGTGAGCCATGGTGGGTGAACAAGCTCTGTGTTTTTCCACTTAAATTGTAAATAAATCTTGAAATTGAGTTGAAAAGTCTCACTATTATCTCATACCCATATTTCCCTTCACCTCCTATGAGTCAGACACTTCAAAAAATATATGCAAATGTTTTCCACGGCACTGCAAGGAAGCTGTGCTTCTATTTTCCGACAGATAAAATGAGGTGTAGGTTCAAGACTCATCTGTGGAAGTGAATCTTGGTCAGGTGCTTTAACAGAGAGTCATGTTACCTACCTTTAGCTTTCTAAAGTGTTCATGTCTGAAGGGGACATGAAAGGTAGATTGGCTTCACAGATAACAGTCATAGGATATTTCTAAGCATAACATGCATCTGACAGTTTTTGCTTCTCTTGTTTTAGCCTTTTTTGCCACATTAAACAACATCCCCATTGAGTGTACTGCCTCTGCCAAAGCCCATTCTGGGCTCACTCACTGTACATTTGTCAGGGTTGTGCACTTTATTCCAGCAGCCAACAAAACACCAAAGTCCCTCTGGAGGTCTGGCTCAGAATGATTTGCCAACAGATGTGACCCATATCATTGTCAGAGCCAGAATTAGGGTTTCAGGAGACCTGGCTTCCAGTCCAAAAGCACAAAAATTACTCTTGGGAGAGATATCTAATGCTTAGAAAGATGTAGAATCCTTCTCCCAATTTGTATGTGCAGTAATTGTGGAGCCATATGTAAAAATCAGTCAACCACTCACCCAGCAACTCCAAATGCTGAATGTGGTCCTGCATAAAAAGCAGAGGGGGACAAGACAGTGCCTTCTTCCCCACTGTTTGCCATCTGACTTCCACAGAAAACTTCCCATGTAGAGGGACAAGTGCCAAATGCCATGAAGTCAGCCCTTGATATATCCCTTGTGCTAGACATTAACTCAACTGCTTACCAATGCCACTCATGTTGTCAGATGTTGATTGATGCACTGAAAGCTGTGAACATCAGTTTCCTTTTGCCTGGGCTGAAGACACAACCCCAAAAATAGACTTATTTCCAAGTGTCTAAATCAACTTAGCTCAAATGATGAGAAACTTTGCCAAAGCACTTTTGCTAGTGAAGCAAAGGAATGCTTCAAAACAGGTCTTCTGTCTTGGCCTTCGATGGCACAAACAGTATGGTAAATATTGGGATTTTGGGGATTGCTAGAAGGAGTGCCTCAAATCTGTGAAGCTGTTTTTGTCATCCTGCCTGTGGGATGTGAGGAAAACACCTTGTCTGGAAGCAAACACAGAAGTGTTTGCAAGCACAGACAACAAGGCTGAGATATGTTTGTTGTGTGTGTGTCACACTGGTAGGTCACTGGCAGAGTTTGACACTCCTCTTCCACCAGTTACTTGTGGAAAACCCCCCACATTTTCAAGTCTTTGCCCAAAGAACAGCAGGTTGCCAGTGCTACTGCAGACACTGAAGATCTTGCTCTTTTTGACATCCCATTCAACCTTGCAGCCAACGTGATTTGGTGAGGTTGGCTCCACTGGCACTAATTTACCAAAGTCTCACCTTTTAACCTCCTTACATGCACAAGCCAACTAATTAAGAAAAAAAAATATTAAAATCACTTAAACTGAATGTATTCATGTGGTATTTTTCTTTTCCCTAGGCTCTAGTTAAAAGCAAATATAACTCTTAATGGTAGGCATTTGTAACAGCCAGAGGAAGTCAGGTAGGGAATGATTGACTAACAAGGAAGGCTAATGACACCAATAGCAGTAAAATGTATAATAAACTAAGGAATTACTATTTGATAGAGCCTTGCATGCATACACTCATACAGACATTCTTCTTCCAGACACATTTAAGGATGTAAGCTGTCATTAGTCTAAAGTGTTAAAATACTGTGTAAAATTTCCTTATACAGTGTGACTCTGCACTTTGCAGTACTGAAGTACAGCAGGAATAGCTGAAAGTTTTGGCAGGTAAATACATTAAATGTAGGTCTGAAGGCCATCTTTACTGAAAACAATTAGATTATTACTTCTAGCTCTGGGGAAGAAAAAACCCAGCTTTAAAAAATGATCTTTTCTGCATGAAGATTGAGGTTTCATTTAAGATTTTTTACAGTTTTGTTTAATGTGTAAATAGGACCACAACCCCACCCCAAAACCTAAAAACTCAAGACCCCTTTATTCCAGATAGACTGAGCTCACTTATTGAAGAATATTTGACAAATTCATCCCTTTTTGGTAGTGGATGGGCAGTGGATAGGTTTCAATTTCTACAGACATCTTCATTTATTACAACATATGTCTGCCTACAGCTCATTCATGAGTAAATACCTGGGTTGTTTTTAAAGTGATCAACCTTCCATTATTCACTCTGTGGTGTGACTGAAACTGGAAACGTTAAAAAATAATCATTTCAATTCTTAATTTCTACCAATCCAGTCAAAACTCTATTTGTACTGACACAAGACATATTTGCATCCACTCCTCTTTTGAGAAATTTATCTCTGGGTTCAAGTGGTAGGTCCTGGCTCTGGAATTATAAAATGGAACTCTTTCACACAGTAAATGAACTTCTCAAGGTCTGCACAAAGTCCAAGGTTAAACTCAAATGTTTATGTGGATTCCTGTCTGAAAGCCCTGTTTCCTGCTATTGGTGCAAGCAGAAATTTGTGAGTAGAATCATTCTCAGAAATCTGATAGAAAGACTTTAAAAGACAGAGTGCTTTAAGACATACCTCCCTTCACTGCTGCTTTGGGTGTGATTTATCTTGCCCACTATTAAACCACAAAGTAACAGCTAGTTAAGTTTCTGGGCTGACCTAATCCTAGAATTCCCCTTGTGCCAAAGTCATCACAGTTACCAATCTTAGAATTTTTTTTTTTCCTCCCGTAATTAACCAAAGACAAGACAATGATTAGCCCTCAATTCTTTAATGTAAAACCTCACCAAAACTCAGATATGTATGTATCAAACACACATGTGGTAATCTTTTATGTTATTGACATGAGAATTGACTCAAATGGGTAATTGAAAAAGGTAATTTATAGTCTGGCATCTTGATTTTAAAGCTTTATTTTATTAACATCCACCAAGAGAGTAATCAATTTAGTGGTGAGGCAGAGCTAATAATTCTACACAAGTTTTATAATGTCTTCATGCTTCAGCACGGAGTTTTGTCCTTGCTTTGTGTAATGGGGCATATTTATTCCATCCACACATTTTCTTTTCAATGCTTGATTCATTGAATCACAAAAGAAATACAAAGTGGATCAACAAGCAAGTGAGTAATTGTAAACCACTAGGTTACTTTCTGATGCTTATTGCAGCCTCCTTTTAAACATGCCTCTGAATCTGAGGAGCAAATTCCTTCCCTGTATGGTATTTTCTCCCCTTATGTGCCTTGGTGTGCCAAGACCCTGTTTTTCAGTCCTGTAATTACAATGATTAGGCTTTTCCCCATCCATTCTCACTCAGGAACGCAGGACTGTGTGTAACCTTTCATGAAAACAAAGGCAGTTGATATGTTTTGTGAGGCAAATTACAAAAAAAAGAACTTGGTGTACTTCTGGCACCAGCTCAGGTTTTCTTGATAGCAGTGTTCAGGAGGATATTTAGGTACCACATTTGGAATCCAGCGCTGTGAAATGCACTGGGCACGTCAAGGGCTCGGTCTCATACAAAGGCATGGTGCCATGGATTGTTTACAAATATCCACGTGTTCTTGATCTTACCTTGGATTTGCTTTGGAAGCCCAAGACCATCCATGTATATTTTGCTTCTCCTCAGTCTGTGTAATATGAACTTATAATATGAGGGAAAATATTTTCAAATTAAGAAATACGAAAGAAAAAATTCATTTGCTTGTGCCAGCAAAAGGGGAGGTCCACACTTATTCTCTTTTCACATTTTCAGAAGGAGATAGTGAAAATGCTGGGCAAGAAGCAGAGGAGCTTTAAGGGTAGTGTAGAAGGTGCCTGGGCCTGTTCATACACAGGGCCACTGGTAAAAATAAAGAAAAATGAACTAAGATGGTTGGAACAAGGTTGTGTTCATGACCTGCTTTAAAAATGAGTCACCTACTACTTTTACAGCTGTTTGCTGCTGTAAGCTGGGCAGAATATTCCAGTGTACAACTTCTATTTCTTTCTAATTATAATTTTAATTCTTATTTTGATACTACTACTACTATCATAAAAATGAAACATTAATTTGTGAAGAAGTTGGGTTTGATTTTGAATTTATTTCTTGTAAAATGGAAACATGAAATCAAAAATATTTGCAAAATGGAAGGTTTTACTCTTCCATTTTTGACAATCAACAAAATAGAACATTCACATCATTTGATTGGAAACTGCTGCTCGAAATACATAAGGCATCATTAAAATACGTCTCTCAATTATTTTGTATTTGACAAACCACACTTTCCTCCAACCAGAGAAGACTTTCTCTGAAATAACTCCCATTCAGGCAATCACAATTAACATCATTGTTTTACTACAGGCATAGAATTCAGGAACAAACAACTTTATAACAAAGTTAGGGCTTAAAAGGACCTGTGAATGATTTTGATCCTCATTCTCTTGGGCCATTTGGGTCTGAGGAAGATTCAAATTATTCAGCAGATAAGAACAACCAACTTTTGAAAAGATTTTATACAGACCAAAGCACGAGTGACTCTGCTAAGTTGTAGATATGTTTTTCTTGAGACTTTGACAGAATGGTTTAGGAAGGGCTTTTTTAAAAAGGAGTAAGGATAAGTAAAGAAAAGAAAACATTTTTAGAAACCTGATTTTCTCAATGTTTCACAGCATGCTATACTTTGGGTACTGATAGAACATCTTGTAGCAACTGTTTTCCTCTGTAAATGAGGGAATTGAAGCAAGAAAACACCTTTGACATTTACATTTTCCATTTATTTATTGGTAAAGAAAACTATTAAATGCTTTATAATTAGGAAATAATATAGGCTGGACAAGGTTTCCATGGTGCTTTCCCATCACCATTTGCACAGTAGTGGTCTTTCTTGAGGTGTTTTTATTTTCACTACAGCCAGTGAAAATTTATCACTTGCTCACACACTGTTGCTGATATACGAGAATAACAAATAAGAGTTCAGAGGTTTGTCCATAGTCTAAGAAAGGAAGGTCTTCTGGGTTATGAAATATTACAGTTCCAATCAAAGGAGTTGTACTTTGCCATTGTCATTTGTTACATTAAAATACATCTTATATGCATGATGAAACAAAAAGTTTCTTTGCTCTTTTCCAAACCATTGTACTCCTGTGAAACTTTGAATCCCAAAAGCTTTGCCTCAAATTACTGCCTGAACAGAAACCTTCAACTTCTGCTTTCTCTAGGAGAGTTTATTCTTGTTCTCCTGATTATTATTTCAGCAATTTAATCCTTCTTACCAACAGCAGAAGTGAATGTAAGGCTTCTCTGTGCCCCTAAAATTATATTACCTTCATCCTCTGTGCTTGTCTGTATATCCAAGTCACCTTTATTAAGTCAGTCCCCAGTGCAAGCCCTACAATGCATTGGGAAACAGATGCTTTGAGTGTCTGTACAGTAGTTATTGGGGTATTCTGTTTATTTTAATGGGACCCTGGATCCCTGTAACTGCAAGGAACATTCACACATTTACAAAAGATTTTATAATGCATTCCAATGAGAAACCATAAGCAGATTCAGCTCTTCTGCACTCATGCAATAAAGAAATGCTTAAGTCCAGAACCTGGAGACACAATTGAAAGATTCAGCCCCATGAGAACAACAAAGAGGTTTCAGTTCTCATGAGAGCCTGAGATTTGACATGGGCTTAAAACAAACTTTAACTATTAAAGAGTTTCTTGTCAGAAAATGCTCACCTCCTTCCCTTCAGAAGGGAAAGATAAAAATAGTTGACCATTCTTATTTTCCTGAAATGTTCCCCACGCTCTCATTTTTGTATTTACTTTCACTCCCTCAGCCTGAGAAGAACAACACATACATACTGAGCTAACAAGATAAAGGGAAAAATTTTTAGCAGTAGAAGAGATAAATGCAGTGGGTAAAATACTCAAAGGTATGATGCTAGAAGAAAATATGACTCAGCAGGCACTGCACACAAAGTTCCTACAGCCTTGCTGAAACAAGCTGGTTGTGCTGAGTGTGAAGTAGATGGAGATACAGGGAATAGGAACTTTCAAAGCTGTGTGCAAACCCTTCCTGCCATGATTCTCACAGGCTGTGCTGGTCCTAATGCAGCCTTTCCTCTTGGTGCTGGCAGTGCCCCTGTCCTCATGCACACTGGGGTGACACTGCCTCAGCTTTGTCTTGGGAGAGCAGGCACCATCAGGAACCCTCACCCCTCATCTCTGATTTTACAGGGTCATTTTCCATCAAAAACACAGCCCTGCCTCCTTCACCTTGCTGCTCCTTCCCCTCATCCTGTCATGGAAGTGCTCCTGCAGACTTGGACTAGGCCATTATAAGGAGCTGATCTTTCTGAAAATGAAAGAGATCTTTGATTTGAGTAATGAAGTGGCTGCTACTTCCAGCAGCAGTAAAGCCCTGGAAATGAGCAAGCACAGAAAGGAGAGATGCTGGGGCTGCCTTTCTCTGTAGTGACATGGATTTTGGCTGGACTGGGCAACTACAGACTTAAGTGTGGGTGAAAAAAACACATTGGAATGAGTGACTCCTTGGGAAATTATTTGGACCTTCACAGGATGGCTGTAACAAGAGGGGCTCACCTGAATAACAGTTTTCAGCTCCCTTTGGTGAAAGGAAATAATGTAATATCTGAGGGGGAGGCAAATTACAGTTATTTCAGCTCCCGATTGTTAATCAGCACCTACATTATTGACCTCCCTCAGTCAAATATAAATAATTTCTTTTCCATCCTTACCTTCTTCTATCCTCACCTCTTACAGGCAACACAGAGACCCTCCCACCACAATATCACATATTTAACACCTCCTCGCTTGCATGAACAATAAACACAATCAAATTTATTCTTCTGGGCTTCCCCTCCCTCTTATTTAGGACTAAGAATGTCAGTGTTTCTTGACACCTTTGCCAAACAAGCAGCACTTTGCAAACTTGAGAGAGAAAACTTTGAACTCCTGAACATTATTTTTTGATGGAAAGTGTTAACAACCACAGCAGACCATGGAGAGCAACACCACAGAAAATAAACACGAGCGGCAGGAAAGAGGAGGAAAAAAAAACCCTCTTGTGTGATTCCTTCATTGGCTTTGCAAAAACTTGCACTTGATACGTGAAGAGCTCTGTCTGAAACCATTAATAACAAAAACAATCACTAAATGAAAGAGCAGCCTTGCAAGCAGCCATCCATAAAAAGAAAGCCAGTTAATTAAACAAACCACAAGCTATCTATGGACTGTCTCTCTCACTTTAAAGTCCTCAGTGCAGAAAAGAGAAGAAAAAAATCTCATCAAATGATATAATCATAGCTGCCTCAAAATAACTCACACATATTTCCAGATAAATCACTCCTGAAATACTAAGTGCCTAGAAAAGCTTGGAGGGAAATTGCACCTCAGCTGCAATTCCTGCTTCTTGGAGGGGCTTTGGAGAATACTGGATCTTCTATCTGTTCACTAAATGTTTATTCCTATTCCTTAAATTGTCAATTTTTAATATAAAACTTTAATTAATCTCTGGATTCATTTCACTCAATGTTGCAGGGCCATTTCACTGTCTCAGAAGGCACTTAATTGGAATTGAAGGCTCAGGGTTAGGAACACAACATTTTTCCCTTGCCAAAATTTCACAGAGCTTTCTGGGAGGGCCAGGAGCCCCTGTGACCTGGGGAATTGGCAGTGTGAGGGTGGCTGGAAGCACTGCTGACCCCCTGAACATTATTGCCCTGATGGAACAGATAGCAGTGAGCTAATGGAACTGGGTGTGCATTAATTTTTCTGAGATTATACACAGTGATGAGAGGCTTTCATCAGCTTCTCTGGGTCACAGCAGCTGGTAGGAGCCTTAACAGTGTCATTCCATTATAAGGCTATCATTGATCCAGAATCTAATTTGAAGATCAATTTGGATTGGAATCAGAACCCAATATGACAATGATTTCAGAGAGGATAAGAGATAATTTACTCCTCCGGGTGCCAGAAATCAATTTTTTGTTTTTTTTCACTGACCCAACAGACAAAAATGAAAGGGGGAAAAAAAAAAAAAAAAAAAGACCTGAGGATAATGTGCAAATAAAGGATTACAGTAATCCAATCTGGAGGTGATAAAAGTATAAACCTGGCTGCAAAACCCATCTGAGGTAAACAAACATTTAATCCCAGCTAAATATCTCTGATAATGGCAAAAAGGCTTCATGTTATTTTTGATGCATTTGGCTAATACAAAATACAGCTTTGAATTCAAAGCAGCTCCTTGCATTTCTCACATATTTCTTTGTGGCAGTCAACATCTGGGAAGTTTATGTGGGGTTCTGGAGAGCCAGCACTGCTGTTTGTGTTCCAGCTGTGGCACATCTGCATTAAAGGGCTGAGATCCAGACTCACCTGGGCTCTCCAGAGCCAAGTGCTGCCCTCACTGGGAGGTGCTACAGTGCTTTTGTCCTGATCCCCAACAGCTCCAGTCTGTTCCCAGAGGAAGGGAGGATGCCCAGCATCCTTAAACCCTTTCCACTTTTATTAAGTGCAGATGTACTGCAGAGATGCGAGACTTAGTTATCTACAGTGAAACTGGAAAGGGCTTTTTCTTATTTTTTATTTTAATTTTTTTATTCTTTTTTTTTTTTTTTCCCTTTTCCTCCAGACAACCGTGGTGGAGTCACTTTTGTTCAGATTTGTCTGTAATTGGAGTGAGGCTCTCACTGAATCTAATTTCAGCTGGAACTAATTATAGGGGGAAAAGGTCATAAATGTAAGATGGCTGCATAACTGTGTTGGAAGAATATTGACATCATATAGTATTAACTCTGCTCCTGTTAAGGCCGTAAATACTTAGAATAAAAACAACCATTAAGAGACAGAACAAAATGTACCTATTTCTTCTTATTGGAGGGGGAAAATAAGGGAGGGAAAAATCTCTAAAGGGAGATTTAATAGCATACATTCAAGAAGTGCTGCACACACACACACACACAAATAAATCAAGAACTAGAAATCGATTTTCTCAGATGAAATCCTGAGCCATACTAGAAACAACCATCCCTGCTACATCTGGACTGAGCCCTATTCAAAACCTAGCAGGAAAAATGCAATAAGAGAATCAGCCATATGGAATTGCCAGGGCTGATAACCGAGCTGGAATGGGCAGCACTGATTCCACAAGACCATAAAATATGTGGGTGCTTCCCTTCCCTGTTGTCCCCACCAGAGAAGGAAACCAGCATGTGTGTCAGGGGGGGATGAACCCAGACCTGATGGAAACTGTCCTGATTCACCTCTCATCTGAGCCTCAGAGGCTTCAGGAAAACTTCTGTGAGCAAAATCACAGGCAGGCCTAGCCAGGACTCCTCACTGGGATCTCACATACCTCATGGACTTTCCTGATTCATTGAATGAAGCTCACCATTTTCTCTCTACATAGAGAGTTACCTTGTGATCAACACACCACCAGTACAAGCAGAATAACTTACAAATGAGAGTGAATTATGCACACAGCTTAAATTTGTCTGCTGTGGTACTTAGGTGACAGAAGTTTAATACCTAAATCAGTTACATGGTCTGCTTTAGCCCCCAGGCTGAACTGCAGGGATGACCCGAGTCAAATTACTAAACACAGAAAGCTGGCAGACATCTCCTGATGAGCCACACTGCAATGAACCTCTGGAGACTCTGGAAGCAGCTGAAAGCCATTGCTGAAACATCACCTGAAATAAGTCAGTAATTAATTTTTTTCTCTTTCTCTCTCAGCAAACCCCCCAGTGGGGCCTGAGCCAGAATTCTGTGCAGCCAGTGACTCTGCAGGCTCTCACCAAAGCTGTGTCACAGCAGCAAGGCTCAGCCTCACTCACATTGTGCTTTATGCCACTTTATTCTCCCTTCCCTCAGCCTGAAGCAAATTCCTACTAAGCTGATGGAGGTGCATGAAGAGATGAAGAAAGCAGTCTGCCCTTGGCACAACAGTGTTTTTCTAACGGTGTTTATCGCTCCAGCTGCACTGGTGAAGGATCCTGCTCCCTCCTGAGTCACTTCCCACCACTGAACTCCTCGGCTGATCTCTCTTTGCTGCCTTTCAAGCAAGGCCTTCTCAGTCACCATCTACTGCCATCAGCTGAGCCCACCTTTGTTTTGTCTCTGCTGTGGCCACAAGGAAGAGATGAACCCATCCTTCCCCCAGAAGACATTTAATGAAAAGAAAGGGGACAATGAACAGCTTTTCTCTACTACAACAGACTCAGAACCATCATAAAATAAATGCTACACAAAATGGAAAGTCAAGACCAAACCCTTCATCATGGGAAGGAAGAAAACATTTTTATCTGTACTTTGCTCTCCAGACATTATTCTACTTGCTGGAACATTAGTTTTTCAAATTGTTTTTAATTACACAACCTAGAAATAAACACGCACCCCTATTAGCATGCTCTCAGGGTGAATACAAAGGGTACTCCCATTCCAGGCAAGGCACCATTCCAAGGTGATTTATACTCTCATTATAGGCTGTTGCCTTTCCTATGTAAATTTGTAATCAAATATTCTAAACAGCTGATGATAAATACCTTTGGTAACTTGTGCTCACAGTCATTCCCACAGCCACAGGGCCTCAGGATTTGGGCAGGAGCACTCACACACACACCTGGAAATGCACAGAAACAGCCCACACAGGTACTCTGCCATGCTGTTAAATCTTCTAACAACTTTGTGTGCATGAACCCACCCTGTGTCAAACTGCTGACAATCTTTTTTTTCTGCCACGCTTAATTTAGCAAACTCCCCTTTCATTATATAAGCTATTAGAACAAAAGGAGCATTAATTAACTTACTGAATTTTTGATCAGATGTTGCAATGATACTTTATCATTTTACTAATCTGTTCCAAAATGGATTTTTTAGAAATGTTTCAGAGTGAACCAACAAGTTAATACAATAATTATAATCCTTTCACATGATTCCAATATTTTGCATCGCTCTGTGTTGTTGGAACATCCTTTCAGTGCAACTCTCCAAGGGAGAAGCATTTTTCCTACACACAACAAATCTTTTACTGATACACTTTCAAATACTTCATCAACCATCCCTTAAGACTTTCTTTTCATTTAATTTCTGAACAAGTCACTTGGTTGAGATTCTAAGCTTGGACATCCATCGACTGACTGTGAAATGTGATAAATACTGTTAAAAACTTTACTTGAATGGGAAAACTGAAGAGAATCAGGTGGGTTAACCTTTTCTCTTGCAGCCAGCCCTGTTTTCTGCACCTATCTAGTCTTAGGGGGGACAGAATTCAGGAATATTAGGATGCCAAACCCTGGAAAACTTACACTGAGCATATCTGGGCATTACAGAGTTCCACAGAAACAAGAAAGGAAGAAAGAAATTGCCTTTTTTAATGGCATGATACAATTTGTACAGAACTTTGCTGTCCAGGTTTGACACTTCTCACTCTTGACTCTGCCTCTGCATGCAATTGCCAGTCTTTTAAAATTCCAGCCTTAATGAAATAGGTGAGCTTCAGAAAAGATTAAGCTGAAAAATACAGCAGGAATACAGAATGAGGGCAGGTGATTGATCTTTGAGTGGATATCCAACAGTGCAGTGAAATTCTCAGGCTGGTTCTTCTTTATTTCAAAATGGTTTTGATTCAGAGGGATTTTATAGCAGCTAAATCATGCAGTTGGCACAGACTGTGCAAGCTTTTCAGCATGTTATACTCTGAAAGATGTCACATTTGGCAGAGGCAGCAAAGCTCCGTGAATTTATTGTTGTTTTCCATTGAACACCAAAATCCAGGGCATCAAAAGCTGATACAGCACGTGTTACCACGTTATTGTGTGGAGTCCTCTGCCATCCTGACCAGCACAAACCTCTGGGGGGATGCTGTGCAATTTTCTTGGCCAAAAAAGCCAAATGGGGCAGATGCAGAGGAGCTGAGTGGGGCAGGGGGACCAGGGGCTCAGCCCTGGGGACAAACTGCACCCCAGCAGTGACACTGATGCACAAACCCAGCTCCTAAAGGGATTCACACCAAGGCTGCTCCCAAAATCATAACCTTCCTCTGGGGGTAGTGCTTTCAGAGGCTGTAGGACTTCTCAGAAATGCCAAATTACAGATATGTTTCAGCATTCCCAGAGCCAGGTATTGGGTGTTTTATTACTGCACCTGTTTATTATGGACAATTGCCTTTCACAGGGTGACCAAGGTGCAGTTTTATTGAAATTTCAGCTTGAGCACACTGCTAATTAGCTCTGTACAAAGGTGTCTAAAAACAAAAGAAGATCAAAATGTTACATTTATATTTTCTTTTTCTGTCCTAAACTCTCAATAAACCACACAAACTGAAATTTCACCACAGCTGTTTAACCTGTACTAAATTCCAAGTCAAAGACAGTCCATTTTCAGTCAAAAGTAGAGCAGAAAAAAATTGTGACTAGAAAAAATTTAGAATGGTGTTAAGAAGCCATTTTTCTTTTCCACTCAACTTGAACTAATACAAAATATTGCAGAGAAAGCTTGAAAACTATATAATGATATATTCAAAATGCAAAATAAAAAAACCCACTTTTTCATAAACCAAGATATTCTATGTAAACAGTCAACAGGAAAAACACTTTGAAAATTTATCAGGAATCCTCTGAAATGGATATGACACAGCTGCCCTCTCATTATTTCTGATGAATCTACAAACCCAGGAAAGAAAAAAAAAAAAAGCTGTCTTTTAAAATTCTGGAAGCCTCTTCCTTTAATAATTAATGTTGAAAGCTATGAGAGATGTTTAAGAAGCTTTTGCTTCTGTTTTCCAATTCTAAATATCTAGTCAGGAATTCAGTACCTCAGCAAGTACATGGCCACCACCTAAGCAGCTGCACTGTGAGAAACTACTGCAAGAAAGTTCAAAAGAGTGCTCTGACCCTCAGTTTAACCTTGCAAAGAATCTCTTCTCCCTGCTGCTGGATATACAAAAGCAGCATTAATAGAGTTCGGGGTGTGCAATTTCTCTGTGCATCAAGAGCATTAGGAAGGTTTTACTATGTACATCACAAATAGGTAAAGCATATCCCACATCCAAGTTTCTCATTATGGGAGATATTATATTAGATTGTTATTCACCACAGGAGAATGTCACACTTTTCTGTGTACTCTAGTTCAGCACTTTTCTAATTTCACGGACCTCAATTTACATTTGTCAGCATCTGAAGTTGGATGATATTGGTCTACTCAGGAAATGAGTAAAAGGGGAGAGAGATCTTTCACCTTTTGGGCAGTACCATACTTTGATGATGCATAAATAAAACCCAGCACGAGAGTGTCAGCAAAAAATGGATGTCCCAAAGCCCTTTGATGCAAAGGATGATGTTTGCTAGAAACAGAAGGTTAAATATGTAGAAACTGTGAGGCTGAAGAGTTGATGTGAAGAAAATCTGGCTGATGTTTTAGCAGAAACCCACCTTGTCTTTCACTGTGAGTGTGCAGACGTGGAGATTTCAATAGATTACCAATGCTTATTAGTGAATGCATATGGAAATTTTATTTACAAGTTCAGTGATATGAATCCCAAAGAACTGGTATTCCCAGTGGCCCTGATCCAAAGACCTGTCAGCTGTTTTTTTATTACTTTAATGGGATTCAGATAAACCCCCCAGGACTTAATCTCCCATAAAGGGGCAGCTGTGTTGCCTCCACTTACAGGTTCACACTCCCAGTGCAACTACACATTGACATCTGTTAATTCAGTTTAGGAGAATTTACCAAATATTTTGTTCTAAGCATCCAGAAACATTTTCCTAAATCTGAATAACAGAGTTAAGATAAAACTCCTTGTCTATTTAATTTATCCAGTGATGAACTTGAAAGGGTTTCAGAACTCTTTGCTGGTTTCGGTTGCAGCTTCATTGACATTTGTGGCTGCAGTTTAGACTCAGTTGAGGTTAAACACCGTCTTTCCCATCTTCCTACAAACTCATTTATCCTTAGGGCTTTGCCAGTGGTTTGAACAAGCCCCAAAGTCCAATGTCAGAGCTGACAGGCCAAAAAAAATCAGTCATGTCAAGGGTGAGCTGCCCAACAGTACAGGGCACCCAATCTCACAGTTAGTTGTAAGCTTCACACTTCAGCTTTTATTTAAATCTAACAAAAAACCACAAACAACCAAAAAAAACCAACAATCCTTACATACCAGATTTTCCATATTTGAACAGCAATTCAGACTTTGCAAAAGGAAGCAAAATTTTAAGCCAGACTCAAAAGTCAGGACAATAGCAGAGCTTTGAGGGAGAACAATTAATTCAATAAACCCAACCCACCAAAAAAACCTCTAAAGTGTTAAAACAAGGCATTTGAACAGTAACAACTGTTAAAATGAGCTCTGAAATCTCCATGCAACATGAGATTTTTATTGGCAAACAATTAAATCTCTCTTTAAGTGCACTTTCTCTGTAAAACCTAATTTATAATCTTATCAGGCATGTCTCTCAGAAGAATTTGCTACTAGTCTGTGTCTTTATCTGCACAATGCAGAATGCTAACAATTGTCTTGTATGTTTGTTTCCAATGTCAAAGACTGAAATTCCAATTTAAGGTTCTGACTGCTTTCGGAATTTGATATTATTTTTAAAGTGCTGTCACTTTTGTTCACTTGGTGTGTCAGACAAACAAAATGCAAATAAAATGTCTGTGTGAATGGTAAGAAAGGAGGAGAAGGGCGGTGTGTGTTGGAGCTCACTTGCTGTTCTATCATTTTCCTGGTACCCTCCAGGGCTCTATCTTGTTTCAGATAGAATTTAACTTTTCAATGAGCTTTAAGGTAATTGGAGCAGGGTGGAATTAGCAGTGTGAACCCTGGGTGTTGCACCCAGCCAGGAATTCTGCAGCCTGAGGTGGATCTGCCCAACTCCAGCTGCCCTGTTCTGCTCTCTCTGCCCCGGGTTTGCCTGGAAATCAGCAGCAGCTGAGCCTTTCCTACCCCCAGACCACAGCCTGCATCTTCTGGCCTGGACTTGATGATCCTGAAGCTCTCTTCCAACCTAGTGATTCTGTGATTTTGAGCTAGAATAATAGATAACAATTTCAATCAAGCCATTTTAATTCTAAGAACTGCTAACCTACCTCTTTTTTCACTTTAGCAGAATTCAAAAGAGAACAAAGAAAGTTGTAGGGTTTTTTTCAGCAACCAAATCATACCACTCTATGTTATTATTTCCTTCCACTCCCCCCAGTCCAAGTTCTTTAAGAAATGGAACCACAGAAGTCACATTCAGTTCTAGCCTAGAGAGAATTTATTTCATTTAACTTTTTTTTTTTTTAATCCCACATAGAATCCTACTAATTCTTTCAACATAAATAGGACACATTGCTATTCTAAGTTTCCCCTCCCCTTTTATTTAGCTCAGAACACCTGATGGTTAATTCCCAGTTGAGATAATTAGTCTGTGGTTATCACCAGTTATTGTCACCTGTTCAACTTGCAAATGTCTACAAATTTGAGTTTTCCAATTAGCAGCATAAGATCCCTACAGCATACAGCTAGAATGTATTTTTTTTTTTTTTCCACGAGGCAAATCACTTTTCACTTACACACTTTGTCTATTGAGTCTCATTTGGTAACAGTGCTTTAAAAATTATAGTGTTTTTCACAGAATAGACTTGTCATTGCCCTACCTCCTATCAAGCCCAGATGGCTGCTTCTATAAAGGAGAGAAAAACAGAAAAGGGAATTAAATGAAACCCTCTCCCTAATAAGTATCCAAGTCAATTTAAATAGTTTCATTTCATTTTTACATCAGAGTCCTGCCCTAGTATTAAGGCATGAAGAACATTCTCAGTGCGCTAATAAGCCCCATGACATGTTGAACTGGCTTTTCAGTAAGTGGAATAAGCTGTAGTTTATTTTTAGCTTTTATGGTAGGTAAACTGCATTAGAGGCAGCGGCCCAGTGCATTAGATCTGGGTTGACTTCCAGCTGAACATAATGAGGTGGCCCTCTGATTAAACCAACACAGAATAATGCATGGAATGTGGAGGAGGCACTTCTGGAAGCACCATTTTCAATCCCACAGCACATGGTACAAGATCACTCAACGTCTCCGTAATTACTTGGCTTTGTTTTCTGGAATGCCTGCAGGGGATTTATGGTGCTTCCAGGGAAGTGCTCAGTCCACCCTCCTAAGAGAAGTTCTGTGCCAAAAATGAGTTCCAACACTTAGGAGTTTGTTCCCCCCAGTTTGTGGGAATAAATCATAGGAGCTCTGATCCCATCTCTCACCTTTGCACGGTTCCTCTGCAAATCTGAGAGGGTTCCTGGGTACAGAGAGTGCAACCTGCTGGTCTGGAGAGGGGAAAAGGCTTTGGGATCCAAACTCCTCCACTCCACAGAAAGCCAAGACGTTGGAAAAGACTTTTAAAGGCTGCTTAGACCAAGCCCCTGTAATGAAAAGGGACATCTGCAGCCAGATCAGGCTGCTCAGAGCCCTATCCTACCTGGCCTTGGGTGTTTCCAGGGATGGAGCAGCCACAGCTTCCCTGGGTAGCTTGTGCCCAGCTTGTACCAGCCTCACAAGAAAAAAGCATCTTCCTTATTTCTTCCTCTGGATGTGCTGAGAATGCCCCAATGCAACCCATGAATCTCAAGCAGAAATGGCAAGGAAGAATCTCCCTTCAGAGATCTGTGCAGTTTTTTATTAAGAATGAAGTCTCTTCTGTAACTCAGCTGTTCTGGCTGACTCACTACTTTATGTTTGCACATATTCCCCCTCCATGGGGATGGATGTGAGGATATTCTTGTGCTGTTGCCTGTAGCATTGAGACAGGTCTGGTGACAATGACAGTCCTCTCTAAAAACACTGTTGCCTCTAAACAGAATCATTTTCAGCACAGCCACATAACAATACCTAGCTGTGTGAGGTTTAGGAGGCATGGAATAGTATTTGCAATGTTATAGACAGACAGACAGGTGCTGAAAGGTAAAAATGCTCTGTTCTGAGCCTAAAACTAAACCACCCAATGAAAGATTTTCTGAAGAATACTAGAGAACAAGTTGTGGAGTACTAGGAAAAAAATAGTTTCTTCCAAGCCTATACTAATGACAAATCACATCTCTGCTGGCTGGAACAGGTGCTAACAAACTCACCTGCACTTTTCTCCTGTCCCTGGTTCTATCTTGGGGCAGGAACCAGAGCTCAGACTTTCAGACACATTTGGGCATCAAATTCCTTTGAAATTGAGTTGTTAGATTCCTAACTGTTTTTGAGAACCTGGGTTTAAATGAGGATACAGTGTCTGCTTATTGCTTTGTGTCTGGAGCCCATGAATCAGCCAGACTCACACACAGTGGAATAGGATTATTGCTTCATGGCATGGGCAGGCAGGAGCAGTCACAACCGAGCCCTTGGAGATCCAGGCAGCAAGAAATTCATGAAGATTTAAAGTAGTTAAAGGAGTTTATTTTCCAGGTGGGAAATCCAGGTGTCAGAAGGAAAGCAACTATAAATTTTCAACCCAGCTTTGCACATAAAATGTAAAGCCATTTGGAGCACACAGAAAGCTCAGTATGAACTATGGCTGATAGCTGGTGCAAGGCATGGTCAGTGGTTTTAAATGATTGATAGAGCTATCTCTGCACTAAAGTACTAAGGCTGGAATAGAAGAAAAAAATTGAGAGGTGCTTTATACCTCTTTTCTTCCTCTGATGGTCAAATAGAGTTCAGTTGTATGAAATGACTGTTACTTTTACCAGTGATACCTATGGCAGCTCTCCATACATCTACTAGAGCATTTTATTCCAAGAAACACAACAATATGACATGTGGAGATGGTTTTAAAAACATCTAATTTATTATTGTCTCTCTAGAAAGTAAAATAGCTTAGTTACTTCAAGAAGAAATGCATATGTGAATAAATATTTAATGCTGTGCTTTATTCCTATTTAAATCCTCAAAAGGGCTTTATGGTATGTCAATGAGTCAGCTCAAGGGATTCATTCCCTTCCACTTGTAACACCTGGGGGTTTCTCCCCACAATATCCTGTAAAACAGATTGGTACACGGAGGGAGCTCCAAGCCCTTGCTGAAACAGCATCACCCTGCAGGCACTCGAGAGGAGCAGACACTCCTTCCCTCTCCTTTCCAAATACCACAACCATGCCAGTTTCCAGCACCAGATCATTTTAATATAATTTCCCTGAAAGCAGTGTCTTCTCTAGGACTGCTCTGCATGAAAAAGACTTGGCCAAGTGCTGAGGGAACAGACTCCCAAAGAGCCTCTGAGGAGGACTCCGAGGTGCTGACTCTATTTATACTCAGCTCTGAGATCAGTGCATTAGCTGACTGGCATTTCTCTTGCTGAGAAAAGATCAATGAAGAAAAGATCAGCTGAAGAAAGATCGATGGTGACCAGACAAACCATTAATTCATAAGAAAAGAGATTTTGCTTGGAGAAATAGGACATTACCCCGAGGCTCAAGCTCAGACTTGATGGTTCCCATGTCTTACACGCTGACCTGAGCTCTCCCTGCAATAAGCTGCCAGCCCTGCAAGGACAGGGTGAGAACGAGCCCCTTGCTGGACAGAGCTGCACACAGACAGAGCACCAGGGAGGCAAAACAGGGGAGAGTAAAATCACAGACAGTCATGGCACACGTGCAAAAGGACCCCTGTATTTTCACAGGTGGGGACCCCTCACATGCTTCTGTAATAAAATGTAGCTGTTCCTCATGCCCTAGAATTGTGTATTCCCTCTGTTCTGAGGTCTGCAGGCTCTTCTGCAGCTGCAGGATCCGAAGGATGTCTGGTTTCTCTTTGAGTACTGTCACGAGCATCTCTCTCCTTTTTGTGGGGAATGAGTGGAGTTGCACTGCTGGATCAGAGCATTGCTGGAGGAAGTTGTGGGTGGGCATTGTTCTGTTTAGTTATCCCCCACTGGCACTCAGACTCTAGATGGTCATGATGCTCAGATTGCCTGGGAAAAAACAGCATCCCAGGTCTTTCAGTGATAAACTTCTTTCAACCCCCAAAAGATAAGGAATAACTCAGGTAAATAAGGCTATATACCCCAGTGTGTATGTGTATATTCACAACAGCATTCTGTGGGGATAGACACATGAGGTGCTCAAAGAACAGGTCCAGGTGCTGGGAAGAAGGTTTGATGTTGAGACATTAAAGGAGTTGTTAAAGAGCAGTTCACCTGTGGGTATTGCCAGGGAGAGGTGGCACTGCTGCACTGATCATGTTTTAAAGTGCTGCTCCCTGTGAAGTATAAACAGCACAGCAGCTGCAACCAGAGTGCCCTGCTGTTTCCACAGGAGAAAATAGCTGGAGATGAGAGTAAAACTTCAGATGGAGCAAAGCTCCAGCTTTTCCAGAATAAAGGAGGAGTTTTTATTCTCCTGTGTTTGTTTGTGCCGACTGTTACCCCGTCCTCTCTCAGAAGTGGCCTGGGATCACCCACTGTTGGTGTCACTGTCACTGGGCACAGGGCACAGGGGAAGAGCAGTGGCTCACTTGGGAGAAGCCCCAGAAAGGTGCCTGGAGCTGTGTTTTGTTGACAAAGAAAATAAAATAAAAAAAAATAATAATAAAAAAAAATTTGAAGGAAAAACAAGCAAGAACTCCCCACTGAAGTGGCAGTAAGTAAAGATGTACACTTAGCAAAAGGGCAATTTCCAGAGCAAAAGGGTAATTTCAAAACAATTCCTGACTATTTCCAGGATGACACACATCAGGCCAAGTTCTGGAACACTGTGAGTTCTACCTGATGGATTTAATGGAAAAAACCCCAAAACAGAACATATGGTACAAGGCATGATCCTATGTTAAGCCACTACCCTTTGCTGTTTGTGCTGGGAACCAGAGCCAAAATCCTAACCTAGTATTTATTTAGGCTGGCAGGCTGCTGATTATTATAAAGTAATCTTTGGGTACATCTTAATATCTACCTGGAGCCAATACACACTGTCTTAATGGACTGCCACATGTACCCAATGAAACTATTAATTAAATGAAGCCTTAGTGACTTCTGTGGTTAAAAGGAAAGTAACCTGGTTTATAAATCTAACCTCAAATCACTGGGTAATGGCTTTCCCTTGCTTATTAGATTTTTGCTACTGTCATCAAAAGAATAAAAAAAATCAGATTAAATTTGAAGTATTGCTCTAACAATATGTTTCAAAAATGCTTTTAGAATATCTAAACCTTTCCCATTGTTTCCTTTCATTGTGAAGTTTCACAGGAAAAATGGAGAGAAATAATTCAGTATTATATGAAGACAAATCAGAAGGCATATAAATGTGTCTTCCCCAATTCTCTTCCTATTGCTACCTTTTTCCTTAGAAATGTGGGGTGAAAAATCTTGATATATGAAGAATTTCCTAAACAAAAGATAATTTAAAAATACACAGATTTTTATGGGATAGATATTTGAACATACAGCCCAGCTGGACACTGGGCTCTGGGAGTTCTGGTCCCTTGGAGAGGGTAGCAGTGTCCCAGATATCCCAGGGAGGCACGGGGAATCATCTTCCCAAAGGGCTGGTAGGTGTAAAACAGTGTGATTGCCTCAGCTCAGTGCACTACTGGCAGTTTCAGATTGCTTTAATAGATGATTTTTGCATTTTGGGGGAACAGTTCCCATTATGGGACTGGGTCTTGCTGGTGAATTTGAAGGAGGAGAATACACAGCTTCACTTCTCGTGAACTGTCAGAATATTTTTTGCTTTTGTTCAGATTTCAGCACAACTTTATGGGTGAAATCCAAACCTCTTTCGAGCCAGTGGGAGTTTTCTCATGAATTCAAAGAGGCAGACCTGCTTTGTGAGGATAAGCTGGAGCTCCATTTTGCCAAACTCCACATGACCAAAATACATTGTTCATTTACAGCTGCCTTGATCATAAATATACCTCATTTTACTTTATTCTGAGTCACTCCCCTGAGGTTTTAACTTACATATTTATTATTGATTCAGAGATATCTGGCTAACAACGACAGCCCGACTTAATGGCTAACACAATTTAGACATCTGTCATTCTTAAGCAGAACTATAGAGAGAAAAGCGTTTAATAAGGTTCCTCTGCTTCCTGGGTAAAACTCCATGCTGTCTCATCAACAGTCCTATGGCTTTGCATTTATTGCAATCAATTATTTCCATGCTCTGCCCCACGAGGATGGGGAAGGGCCTGGAGGGGCAGTGCTGGGAGCCCGAGGAGAGGCTGGAGCTGGGCCAGGGCAGGCTCAGGTTGGGTATCAGGGAAGGTTCAGCTTCCCCCAGAGGTGCTGGCACTGCCCAGGCTCCCCAGGGATGGGCAGGAGGCTGCCAGAGCTCCAGGAGCCTTTGGACAGCGCTCCAGGGATGCCCAGGGGGATTGCTGGGGGGTCTGCAGGGACAGGAGCTGGGTCCGTGATCCCTGTGGGTCCCTTCCAGCTCAGCATCTTCTGTGATTCTGCGGTGCTCTCCAGAGGTTTCCCACCCAAGGCAGGGCTCCAGCCCATCCCTTTGCCGGGGAGCTCCTGCTCGGCTGCCTGGAAGGCTCAAAAGCTGAATTTGTGGCAGAGGCTTGGCAGTGCATTTCAATACAACACTCGCTTTAATTAGCGCTCGGGCCATTCCTTCTGTTGTCGGTAAACAACAGGAAGGTTTAACATGGCAGAGAAGAGTGCATTTGTTACTTTCATATGTCACTCAAACTAGACCATCACCATTCCCACACTAATACTTCTTTACACGAACTTGTGCTAAATAGTGTTAGATTTCTATGACTAAACCTGGCAGGTTTTCCCAGGGTTGCATCTGATATCAAAATCAAGGTTTATTAACATTACAAAGAGCACCGCTGTCCTGTAGTGCCCCTTTTATCATTCTAAGCAGCTGCCTTGAGGCAATGCGTTTAACCTTGGGAAATGGGAGAGGAATTCTGGGAAGACAGAAATCTTTGACAGCTCAAGCCTTTTACCTCTGCCAAAAATCTGCCCTCCTTTAGCTCCCACACTGAAAAAAAAGGAAACCCTTATTTGATGTTTATCTATTCCTTTCACTGCACTTACAATCGAAAGAGAGGGTGGCATTTCCTTACAGTGATCTCCCATTTGTGCTTCAAGCACACCAGGGATGAAAATTTTCCTTTTTTCTACTAAGATTCATATTAGAAAGACAGAGCTGGTGAATGGGGGGACACCAAAAGAAACCCCAAACCATTTAGCAGAGGGCAAATTTTTATAAAGCATAGTTGTGCAAGTTATCTTATTCCTACATGTTTTATGTCTTATGATAAATTTCACATTCCATTCACTATTTCATCACCTGTTGCAATAGCAAAGGAGCTGTCACTAGTTCAGTTATAAGCCCTTATTTGTCAGGGTTTAGGGCTTAGCTGTAAAAATAGAATTCATTTTGATGTTTCACATATCAATTCTCACTTTATACACATCTTTTTCTTTCAGAAGCTCCTGAAGTATTTCCTAAGCTCTACATGAATATAACCTTTGAAATGCAGCTAATTCCACAGCTTCTGCCTGGTCCTTGGCATATTGCAAAACACCAAAGCATCGTGGATACAAATTATCAGATATTAAACAAACATCTCCAGGTTTAAATGTTGGTATCACACCTCTCAAGCAAAAACAAAAAACAAACAAACAAAAAACCACAGCAAACAAACCCAGAAGACCTCTTTTCCCCTCAAGTTTCTGACAAAAGTGTATGTAACAAGCTGTACTATTTGGGGCCAAATTCTGGAGGGATAATGTGCACATCATCTAAGGGATTTAATTACACCTCTCTGCTTTTCTGGGGTGTATTTGCATGGCACGGTACAGGGCTTTTCCTCCTCAGCAGGCAACACCAGCCAAGGCAGAAGGCAGTGCTGGCTTTTGCAGGCAGCTGCAGCAGTCAGGTGTCTCAGGGCAGAGCAGGGCAGATCAAACCTGCCACTGGAGCCCTCCAAGCGCAGGGAACAAGGGCCCTGCTCCCTCTCGTCATGGCCATCTCCATCTAATGAGATTTTGCTCTTATTTAGGTGAATTGCTCAGCTGCTCTGACCATAAGCAGCTTAATGTTTTACTTCAGCTGTATGAAAATGTTTCACACAGCCAATTCCACTTGGACATGGGTTATTGGTGTGTGGATTCTGACAGAGCACAGCCTAATTCCAGCTCTGTCAGGATCCTATTCGCTGAGGGGCTCTGCAGAGCAACAAGTCCCTCTGGGATCAACACCGAGACATTGTCTGCACAGTGAGGTAGGTGAGGGCCCTGTGTTTGCACCAAGAGCTGGACTTCCTCATCAGAGCTCACTAGGTCTCTGCTGGGCTGCTGCTTTACCCTGTGAGCAGTTTGTGCCTTGTCTGGTGAAGAGGAAGCAGAGTTCCACAGAGCAGAACTGCCCTGTGCAAGCAGTGCTCACCTTCTTTTGCCATGGAATGGTCCAGCTGTTGAAGAAACTTCCCATTCTGACCATCCAGGGGTGTCTCTGTCAGTGCCATCAGCTGAGCTGGGACCGAAGCCCTGGGCAGCTGCTCCCCTATGCTCACTCCAGGCTCATCACTCGGCCCCAGCTTTCCCATGGCACAGTCTCAGACATCCTGATCCTTTAGATGATTTAATCCTGGTGCAATAACTAAATAAAATCTCAGCTCAGGCTGGTGCCTGAGAGGAGGAACACCTTTTATCCCGTGACACTTTTACCATGGGGAAGTCTCTCTCTGACCAGCTCACATTTGTGTGGATTATTAACAAGCCCTGACTCACCAGCAAGGGAATGTTTCTGGTGAAAATGAAGTCCCAACAGCTCCAGAGTATTAAATAGAAGTTCAATATTTTTGCAAGTAGCAGATTACTTTCCAGCATTCTTCTAAATCATTCCATACTCCTTGTGTCTGTAGTTCCAACCAGCTATGTTATGGCTTTTTCATTACCCCTCTTAAAATCAGGTCTGCTCTGAGTTTCTACATCAAAAGTGATGTGTGTGTGCATAAACACTCAATGTCTATAAGGATAACTTGTTGTCACTGTTGTAAAAGTGTATCACTGATTTATACACCAGCAGTCATTATAATAAATATTTTACTATATTATATACATACTCATATGGCATATAAACAAAATCTATTTAAGGAAAGCTGAGGCTATGAAATAAAACATTTGAAAGTTGTTTTTCTGCCTTCCTTTCACTTGTCCTTTCAAGCCCTTTTCCTGTATAATTTATCTTTTACTTGCATCATTTTGCAGTGCCCATGCCCCACTCACACCCAGGGTGTGAGGGACTCCTTCAGATGCAGGTTTGCTCTCCAGCAGCCACTTCAGGCACAGGTATCACTGCACGGGGGACAATTCAGCCTCAGGAAACAGGGCCAGTTTTACATCAATTACCTTGGTAAACACAAGGATCAAGGATTGTTTCTCACTGAGTCGACCTTGGGGGCCTCAGACTGGCTTTTGGAGCTCCATGGAACCTGCTGCTTCCTCTCAGCTCCAGGAACTTTGCTCTGAACAGCCACTGCTGGGACCAAGATCTGTGACCTGGTTGCCCGTGCCAGCAACTTTCACATCAGCATTTTTCTGGGGAAGAAAATGACTGTGGGAGCCTCTATTAGGGCTGTCCTTTAACTTTCACAAACTTAATGCTGATAAGGCTGACATCCTCCTGCTCAGCCCTCCCCACTTGCTCAGGAATGCTCCTCACATTGCCACCTGCATTGGTGGCCCTTGTCTGCCTGGTCAGACGGAGCTGTACTGCTCAATGAGCAGTGGGGCTCTGAGCCTGACATTTGACACATTATCAGGATATCTTATTACCACTTCAGGGATGTGACCAGACTAAAATGTGTGCTCTCACATGCATATGTCAGGATTCCTGTTCCTGCTGTCATGTCCAGGCTGGAGTAGTGCAATTCACGTTTCTCTTTTGTAAGGAGCAAAGTGTCACATCCTTCCTAACTTGATTTTTACAGAGATTTATGGCTGGACCCTGCTTGATGCCCCATACATTTCAGAAATATCTGTTACAGGAGACTGGAATATTGTGAAAGAATTGAATGTGAAACAGAGTAGTATAGGCAAACTTACTTTTCCCTCTTCCTTTTTTTTTTTTTTTTTTAGTGAATTTATATCTGTCTTACACAATTGGCCATACTTAATTTGAAATCAGTTGTCTCAATGGCTTTTTACTAAGACCAGGAATGAAATTGTTGTATTTATTACATAGGGATTTTATATATACTTTGAATGCTTCAGTGATAGAAACAGTCTCTTAGGATTAAGCACTTCATTATTGTAGCCTCTTACCAAGAAAAGAAATTGAAAATTTTAAAAATAAATGAAACTTTCATATTCACCCCTAAATTCCAGGCCAAACTTGCATACATAGTTCTTGAATTTAGAGAAAAGTTTCGATTTTGGGCAAAGTAATTAATTTTGTTGCCTCTAACCTTGCCTTCTTCTGATGGAGGAGTTAAGATACCACTGTTTTAATTCCTTGGCAAAGCATTTCTTTGACTAATCTCTGATTTGGAAGATATTGAGCTTACATTTTCCTTTGTTAAATCCCACCTCATTAATCCTAGTTCTATACCTTGTGACAGTGTGAAACAATGGCTTTCCTTCTTTGAAGTTTGCAGCTCTGTAATACTGGGAGATAATTTGTATATCCCCCTTTGTCATTCCTTGACCAGGCAGTGCATATTTAGTACTCATAATCTCCCTTTATTAATCCCCTTACAGCTTCTGTTACTCATCCTCCAAACCTCTCTGGTCTGAGCAGCCTCCCAGCACTGGAAATTAAGGCCAGTATTCCAAAGGCAGGATTTACAATTGCTGTGGATGCAGGGGCTGCTTCCCTTCACACATTCCAACTCACTAAACTGGGCCTGAATGTCTCTGCTCCCAGAACTGGAACCCAACACTACACAGCTTGGTGAAATGCTTTTGAGACTCAGTCCAGTTAAAACTTCCTCTCTCCTGCCAATCTGGCCAGGAGTTACTCCCCCCAGGAGAGACTTTTCTTTGGGAAGTTCAGTCAAGAGCACTGTGACTAAGTGAAAAACCTCTTCCCTGAATAAGGGCAGATTTTTACAGAAAGGAGAACTAGTGGGTAGAAAAGCAAAGTTGGAATTTGGGTTTTTAGGAGTAATGGGGAAAAGAGAAAATGACTCTGATTTGTCTTTATTGTTTAAGTAACATTAGCAAACTAGGAGTCATACACATACTAATTATTAAGCACTAGCTTGCATGCAAGGCTTCCCACTTAATCCCACTTAACTGCTGGGATTCAGAGTATTGGACCATGCTGCCACGTTCTGTTATGCCAAAGGATTAATTTAGTATTGTTTTTGTTCTGATATCGACTGGACTAATCAACATCAGGTTGATTGAAAACTGGCTGGACTGCAACCAGTTATAGATGATGCTAAACTGGAGGAGCTGGGCACCATTCAAACCCCAACATGTCACAGTGACCCAGAGAAAACTGACAGTGAAGCCAGCAGCAACCTCAGTGAAAGCCCAGGAGTGCAGAATTCCATGCCTGTGGAACTATCTGGTGTTTCACCTGCTTGTTCAGCGGCTGGGAAGCAGCAGGGTGGCAGCAGGGTGGCAGTGCCAGGCTGGGTGCCATCAGCAGAGGGGTCTCCTGGCAGAGGGCACACCCTGTGCTCAGGCTGTGGGAGCAGCAGAGTGGCCAGCAGAGCAGGGCATGCCATCATTCCCTGCTGCTTGGCACTGTGAGGCACCACCTGGAACAGTGTCCAGCTGGGCAAGGACACACCTTGCAAGGCTGCACAGGGCAAGAAGGATATGATAAACTGGGGAGAAAGATGTGAAAAATTGCCAGAATTATGTGATCTCTATGGAGAGAGTCAGGCTCGCTGAATTTGGTGAAGAGGATGCTAAAGGACAACCTAATAGCAGCCTAAAACTGTTTTGAAGGAAATAGCAAGACAATGAAACGAACCTCAGTGGTGCCAGATGGTAATACAAGAGTCAGCTGCTATAAACTGCAGCTCATGAGGCTCCTTCTCGGGGATTAGGAGGAATTTCTTGTCTTTGAAGGTACTGCAGCACTGGAACAAGTAATCCAGAGGTAATGGAGACATCACTGTGGAGGTTTCAAGGCTTGGCCAGGGAATGGACAGCTCTCCTGACCTGCATTAGCAGTAGCTCTGCTCCAAGCAGGAAGCTGGAACAGATAACCTCCAGAGATCTCTATTAACACATGTTTTTCTGATTCTCTCTGTTGACATTAGACTTACTGGGAAGGGCCTTTCAAATTACCTTTCATGGCTTTCTACAAAAGGAAGATCAAAATCACAATGAAAGGATTCTGCCCCAGGAAACTGAAGGCTGTGGCAGTTGAGGCTGTGGCCAGATGTGTCTGTCTCAGCTAGAGCTTACCCCAGTCATCATCTCCTGCTGCTCATCATCCTCACCTATCACTTAGATTCCTCACTCTGTCTCTTGCAAAATGGCACCATTCCTATTGGATAATTTAAATAAAAAAGCAGTTTCCCAAACCCACTTGTGCAGGAATGAGCCAGGTTAAAAATCCCTTGTTATTAGGCATGGTTAATTAGCCTAAACAATTTTAACAAAACTGGACAAGTGAGAAAAAACACACAGTGTTGTCATCAGTGCCAAGGGAGTGCAGCCTCTGGAGGAAAGGGGGGAGCAGGAGTGAGCTGGATGCAGAAACTGCTCAGCTACACTGAGCTGCAGAGAGCATCACACAGACATCCCTTCCAGGATGGAAGGGGCAGGACAGAAGGCTCATTGTAAAAAAACATGTGGTGATTGTGAAGTCATTGCATCACATGAAGCAGCACAAACAGCTTTTTGTACCTTCCATAACCTCTCTCATACATGGAGAATTTCAAATTCAAAAGAATAAAAGAGGTAATATGTATAATTCATAAGGAATGTAAATTATTTCTGCTCATTTCCCGGTTAAAATGTGTGTGGGTGTGTTGTGTGTGTCAGGAGGGAAATGACCATCCTGAAGAGAGGTAAGGATGGAATCTAAACCAAAGAAGAGGTTATAAAGAAGGGATGGGCATCATTGTTACAAAAAACTGAACTGGTCCTGTTTGGACATCTTTCCTTCTACACAGAACAGGAACCTTGAACCTTACTGAGAAGGTGAGTTCTCTGTTGGGTCTTAAAGTTTATATTCTGAATTGCTACTTCAAGAGAAAGTTCCTGGAACAAGGCACGAGTCCAAAAGGAAGATCTGCCTAAAAGTTTTTATTGCCCATGTGTAGTTAGGGGCTATCTGAAGGTCTTTGTTTTGGTTTGTATGGAAAAATGTATGTACAGAAGAATGCTGTGGCAGGAGCACAGCGTAAACAAAGAGGTAACACACCCACTGGTGTAGATTTGCCCATTTATTGATGACACCACATTTTCATAGCTTGTCAGGAAGCAGGATATCAAGGTTGTGAGGATCCTATTTGGGGTGAAGATGAAATGGTGCAGGAAGGGAGAGGTGAGCATACCAACCTGCACTGCAGATACAGCATCTGCCCAGGAGAGGAGTCCAAGCTTCCCAAAGACACCCAGCACAAGGCAGAGGACTGGGAACATGGCACTTGTGATGGGGATGTTATTCATAAATCAAAGGCATAATCTGAATTGAGTCCTGGCCAGCAAAGCAGCACGATAAAGAAAGGAGCCATGGCTCACTAGGCAAGGAGATGTCAGTTTTGGCAATAAAATACCTGGAAGGGAGGAACATTCTAGATCTGCTCCCAGCTGGGTTCTGTTGGAACAGAAAAGCTGACATGCTTCCTGGACCTGTTTCCTCCTACCAGTTGCAGTGCAGACTCTTTGAAGATGATGAAAACCAGCATCACAGGAGAAGCTAGACTGGATTATTTGGGGATTTTCTGGCATATGTGCGAGGTGGCTAAGAGAAGTATATTCTGATGGATTACTGAGAGCAGAAAGAAATCCATGGCTTTTATAAGCCTCTTTCCAGTTCAAAAAAACTCAGTCATTATGGATGAGTGTTCCCTTCATGAGAATTTCCCACTGCAATGAGTAGCATTACCAAGGCTTCTGGTCCACTGCCAATGAGGATATAGCCAGGGTGTCTCTTGTTTTTTTTCTTTTCTCTCTGCTAGAAGGAGCTGTAGCCCAGCCAATTCGGTCTCTTATACCACAGGGGTTACAACATGGGTAGTACATGTTCAGCTCTTGTAGATCTCTCAGGAGATGGTAAAGTTTCAGAGATAAATTTCTGGAACTAGGAAGAAATTCAGGCTTTGAGGAGACAGAATAGAATTAAAAGACTCCACAGAAGGGTATTGCTGGAGAGTGTTATCAGTAAAGACCCAAGACGCAAAGATATTAAATTAAGCATGTTGTCTCAGGATTGTGATGTTGCCATGAAAATGCCATGGAAAGGCATTTCAGGATGAGACAGAGAGGCTTGACTGTGTGAAGGCAAGGGTAGCAGCAGATAAAAAGACCTTTGCTCACTTTTGGCCACAGGACAGGTTTCAAAATGCTGTTGACCCAATATAGATTGAATATAAAGAAAGAAAATTGAGTTTCTATGGGTTTTTTTTTGGAAGGGAAACAACAGCACACTTTCAAGACACTTCCACTTTCCAAACACTTTCTCAGACTCTGCTTCTTATCATCTGTCAGGAGCTCAATACATTCTTTATTAATGGAGATAAAGACTAACATCTTCCAGAACATGTGTAGCATTTGCAAGATTTTAATTCTTCCTAATTGGCCCAAGTGATTTTGTTCTACTTTTTCAGTGGCAGCGATTCTTTAAGTTCGATGTCTGGGTCTATCACAGCACAGCAATTGCTATTTCCCCTTTCTTTAACCCCCAAACCTGAGTCTATGCTTCTGCTGCTTTACCACTGCTCTGTACCTTTCCCTGTGTTCTCTCCACACCTTTTCTATTCCACTGCCAGTTTTCCCTGTTCCAAAACCACAGCCAGGTGCCACTCCAGCATGATCACTCTGGCATAACTCATCATTCCCCTCGTTATACCTGGGGTGCTACATTTCCTCATTTTCCCCCTTTCAGGCTGGGAAACAGAGCTCTAATAAAGACTCAGCCTTCCCCTACTACTCTATCCTGTGTTTAGGAACAGAAGGCCATCCCTGTGCTCTGCCAGCTCTCCTCAGAATCCATGATACATGCTATTTCCTTTAGTATCTCATTATATGTGTCATCGATGTCTTGTTTGGCCTAAAGCCACATGGCAGCCTGACAGGCTGTGCTGCAGTTTGGCAGCTCCCGTGCAGGGCACAGCTGTCAGGAGCTCTTATCCTCCATTTCAGAAAATCAGCTGGTGCTGGCAAGAGATCATAAGCTGAGACTAAGCAGTAACTGTGCATCCTTTTGAGCAAAGCAGAAATGGGAAAATCATCCAGGGGTTCATTTTCTGTCCTAGTCTTTTTGGCAGCCCCTTCTTACTGATGGCAAATCTGATAAGCTCCTTCTTTTGTGCTCAGCACTTCTCACAGAACGGCTTTCCTCCTCCTACCACTGGCTGCAGATGCACAGAGCAGTGCTGAGGAGCACATGAAAGGAAGGCTGCTCGTTACATGTATGAGCATATGCTCTGCTGCTCCCAACACACGCTCCAGCTGCTCCTGCAGGACACTGCCAGGGGCCTGGGGAACCAGCCTGCTGCAGGAGGAGTGGAAGGCTGTCTGTCCTGCTGGCTGGCTGTCCTGCTGGCTGGCTGTCCTGCTGGCTGTCTGTCCTACTGGCTACCTGTCACGCTGGCTGTCTGTCCTGCTGGCTGTCTGTCCTGCTGGCTGGCTGTCCTACTGGCTACCTGTCACGCTGGCTGTCTGTCCTGCTGGCTGTCTGTCCTCCCGGCTGCCTGTCCTGCTGACTGCCTGTCCTGCTGGTTGTCTGTCCTGCTGTCTGTCCTGCTGGCTGCCTGCCCTGCTGGTTGTCTGTCCTGCTGGCTGGCTGTCCTGCTGGCTGTCTGTCCTCCCGGCTGCCTGTCCTGCTGGCTGTCTGTCACACTGGCTGTCTGTCTGTCCTGCTGGCTGTCTGTCCTGCTGGCTGTCTGTCCTGCTGGCTGTCTGTCACTCTGGCTAGTGTCCCGTTTCACTGTTTCGTGTCACAAACTGTGAGGATCAACTGACGTGAATTTAATATTGAAGGACAGAGGACAAGAAGCAAGAAGGGGAGAAAGGAACAGAAGAGAAAGCAAACAAAAAAAAGCCTCACACAAACCCAGCAGCAGAGCAAAACAGAAGAAATGAAAATCATGAAGAAATTCTTTGCAGAGAATGATGAACAGCACCACACCTAGTTCCTTCCAGAGCACCATGTTGATTTTAGGGATGATTTCTTTACCTCTGTTTTTTTATATGCTGGTTTGGTTTGTTTTTTAGAGAACTGAGCTGGCAACACAGGGAAAGAGAAAATAAGACTGTCATACAAAAAAAAGGAGATAATGAATGATGAGGATGAGTTGGAGCAAGGGAAAGTGGAGAAAGGTGGGAGTTCTAAGTGCCTATAGCTGAGACTACCACTGCACCTCACCTAGAGAAGGAGGCACACTGCAAAGGCTCCTCAAAGATAAGTCAGGGCAGGCTTGTCTGAGTGAAAGTGGTGCTACTGAAGATAAGGGGGGTGTTGAAGGAGCCTGGGGCAGTGGCAATGCAGAAAGGCCATGGATTCCTGAAGGAACAGAACAAGCCCACAGCTGGTGGGTGCCAGACTCAGAGATGTTATGTGGGTACAAGAAGTACCCTTAAACAAATAATTGCTCATCAGTGCCAACAAGGGAATGGCATCACTGAGAGGCACAGGGGGCACACCTGAGTGCCTTTCACATGACATTTTCTCCAGGGAAACCTATACAGGGAAATGCTCCTGGAACATCCATTAAATCCACTTAAAGTGGATTCTGAGACCCCTACCCAAAGTCAGGAATATGTTTATATACCTGATAAACAGCATACAGAAACCAGGTGAGAGTGTGGCCTTAAAAAGGGAAAACCAGTGCTTCTCCACCATGACAAAGAGGAGCTGTATAATCAGCTCAGCCTGTCCAGCTGCTGGAACCTTGGAGCTCTTGCAATCGACTCCTGCTTGAAGCCCAGGGTTATCTATTCCTGCATGGGGAGGAGCAGGGAACAGTCCCACAGTCTGTGAATGGAAGGCCACCTCTGCTGGAGTTGCAGGGAAAATTGACAGTTTTGGGAGGAGCTTGTTAAATATTTAACCCTTACAGAAAAGTTGTGATGTGGGATATATTTCTCACCTTGATTATTTCTTACTGGAATTGAGCCAGGCTGCACTGTGCCTTGCTAGAGGGATGCACCTCCATCCCTGCAGTGACAGCAGTGGCCAGAAGGAAGCCTTTAATAGTGTCGGGGTTTAAAACTAATAACTAAGAAAATTACTTATTTCTTGCTGTGAGATATGGATTAG